>NW_021637571.1:0-28563 GCF_004799145.2 Neltuma alba | reverse complement strand
AATCACATTCAGTTGACAGATGTTGAATAAGCAAAGAGTTCAGATAGTGGCTGAAAGAACAGATTATAGACCTAAAGGCTACAGTCACTCAATTCCCACCGTTGAATAGATTTAGTGCAATCTGATTACCCAGATCCTTTCTTCTGCCTCAACCAAGAGGCAACCCACCAAAAACTCAATCAACTCAATGCTCCCCAGACGTCATTCCTCTCTTTAATCCGCCAACTACCAGTGCCTATCTTATAATATCCTAGTCAGCCACAAGGCCTTTTATCAGTTCCAGACATAATCCCTCCTCATTCTACGGAAGAAACTTGGTATTTGGGAAGAAAAAAGTACCAATCACAGTATTCATTCCTTTAAATGGCTGCAAAGTATGTACTTAATGCAAGATTTTTACTGCATTATGTCTTCGATAAATTTAAATTGACATACCACACGAACTGCACGTGAGCGTTGTTAAAAGGAGGAAGGAATGAGAAACAGCAATAGCAGCTGATTCCAGACGCTCATGATGGCAAAGATCAGTATTTGTGCCTCGTCTATCACCGGAATCTTCTGTTTCCTTCCTCTTAGTAATCTCAACTCTTGCTTTTTCCAGAAGCATAGCCAATATTGCTGCACAGTCAACATCTAGCAATGCTGGTGAGCATCCAGAATAATTTTGGCTAGTTGCGTAATTGACAATAAAAGACCACTGTTCTGAGAAATACTCATCATCCAGTAATGTCAACAACAAATCAAGACGAGCATCGGTTGAGCAATTATTTCCCTGCAGACACCAAGGAACAAAAATTTCCTTGAAGATTTCCATAAAGTCCCCAGCATCTAGTTTTTTGTCACCATCATGGAGAAGCTGACTTAAAGAATGCTCTCTGTTTCGAATGAAAATTTCTTGCACCATCTTCTGTGGTCCAAATATTGAAATAGCAACAGATAGAAGTCTCACAGCATCTGGCGAGTCCTGTTATGAAGAATACATCAGGTCAGGAAATATTAAAAAGATAATGCTGTTTCTTTGGAAGTAGACGAAGTCCAGATTTATAATTTATAGATTCAACAATATCAAAAGACTATGCACTTTACATATTAGATAAATATATATATGTCAAGCATAATCTGATGAAAATCTTCAACTTTTTAACCACAAAACTCCTTTACCTTTATTTCTTGAACATTTTATCATCAAATTCTGGGCCCAAGATTTGACTACCTATTATCTACTCTTTCTCATTGTGTGGGGTCCTTATTGGTATTTCTTTCCACAGATGCGAAAAAAAGAAAAGAAAAGAAAATGAAAACATTGATCAGTCAAAATATGACTTCACATTCTACATATTGGTTTCTCAAGGCCAAGATGGATAGGAGCACAATACTGGTTCTTTCGTAACTCCCACATTATTAAGATTTCATCTCGGTGTCTACCACCTTAAGTCCAAATTTAAAAAATCTTTGCAGTTCAGAAGACCTTACTGAAATGATTTAAAAACAAAATCAAGCTTAAATAGGTATGAAGCACTATTTGCAATCTTTGCTGTTCAGAAGACCTTACTACAAATATTCAAACCATTCATACATCATTAGTAAACTGAAAACAAGAGGAGACAAAATAACAAACCCCATTACATGCAAAGTAATAACTTACTGAAGCTTGTATGAATGAGAAGGACTTTGACAACATTGGTCCCACAAGAGAGACCAATGGCCACGTTTCACCTTTCAGCACTGCATGTTGCTCCAGCAATGACATGAATAAAATGAGTACTTCAGTGCGCTCTTTATTAGCTTCTTCCTGAAGTATTTTGATGCAATTCTCCTCAAATTCCACAATAACTGGGGATAAAAGATTGTGATCCAATGCATGAATTTCTACGAGAACTTCAATAATGCATTTCCCCAACTCTTGTAAATAAGGCATAGGACACTTTGCAGTCTGCATATTAACTGTTTTCTTGTTAAGACGAATATTGCTCTCTGTTGAATCTCCCACTTTTCCTGAAACTCTCTCATGACCTCTTGAATCAGAAGATATAAAAAAATCCTGCCATAAAAGCCTCATTAGGACATTCTCGACAAGAGTGACTCGGAACTGGCTCATAGAATCTGCTCCATCACAATATCTGACACAAACGGAAACTAATTAGTTGGGTTACAGAAAGGACAGAGGTTCTATTAATATTATCTGTTCAGGAGAAGGAGATAGAGACAATCCTTGAGTTATTTAATTTGGCAAGTAAAGACAACCACATTTAGTAAAAAGAATGTGTACCTTGAAACATTTTTCAATGACCAGACAAAACACTCTTTGAACGCCTGGAAAAATGCAAGTCTATCTGCAGACTGGGAAGTTCCCCTTCCTGCCCAAAGGTTCTTGAAAAAATCAAAAAAAATTTGTCCCCTCCTATGGATTTAAGAGGCATAGAGTGTAAGAATAAAACCAAAGCTGGATACGAGATCTGCTGAGAACCAAAGCATCCATTCCGTAGAAAATGCCAAAAAGGATTAAGTACATTTTTCTGAATGTTCAAGCAAGTCCAGCCATCTGGGAGTCTTTTAGAGAAAAGTAATATAGCATCCCACATTGAAGGATGACAAATTGGTTCCTTCTCATTGAAAGCACCAAGAATTGCACCAGCAAGAGTTTTCAGATTCCCGTTACTACAAGCCTGGGGCATATTCCTTATTATGCTCTTCAATACACTATAAGTAGCTGACCGGATAGCAGGGCTAGTGGACTTTAAAAAATCCAAAAAATATTTCTGATCTGTTAACAACTTTTCAGCAAAAGAAACTGCAGCTTCCCTTGCCTTTGAAGCATGTTTAGGTTCAGCAGATATGTTCTGAAGACCAGATCGTTCTTGCTGTAGAGAAATTAAAACATCAAAAAGTGCAGCCAATGCTAACAATGATGATGAGATCACCTACAAGAACAAAAGGGAGAAACTCTTATAGCCGTCCATATACTAAATTCCCATATGATTGGCGAAAATAAATGTATAAGGCCTCATGGAAAAAGTACAAATTTAGACTGTCTTGTGAGTAATTAATGCGACAATAAGAATTTCAGCTTAGGCTGAGAGAATTCAAAGCAAATATTTGTTCCTTGTTCTAGTGACAGTTTATTCCTTCCGTGGGCATCAGGATAATCTGTTACCCAACTGAAGGAGTCTACCATCATTATGAAATTCTTTCATGGAAATACTGACAATGCTTACCTACATGGATTATCCAAAGAGGGCTTCCATCCATCTTTATGACTTCATTTACCATGGGGAATATATTCATTAGTCAACTTATAAGGAGAAATGAAAAACAAAATTTTGGCACACAAATACATTGAAGGTGATTCTTAAATGTAAGGTAATATGTGCCGTTAATACTTAGTGTGAATAGAGTTAGCTGAAGTCTGTTATAAAATTCAGATAGTTAGTAGTTAGAGCGAATTTTGTTGTATTGTCAATTGTGTTGTATAAGATATTTTACCCACAGTCAAACAAAAATCACATCAGTGGCATGAAATCATTTCATCACAGTATACCTGCTGGTACATCTCTTCTAATTCATCCAATGCTGCAGCTTTGTCAGACAAATTTTGAGGTGTGAGCTTTAAATTTTCGTCCAGATACATCAAGATCTCTTTTGTACATAGAACCAAAGCATCTAATCTCTTTTCCTGTGCTGGAAAGGCTGCCTGTTAATTGCAAATCAACAATGGGGGTTAAAACATAAGTCATAAAGAGCACATGTAAGGCATAAAAAGTTATGCAAGTGCAACCATAGAAGCTTCTATCAGAGAATATACCTAGCTAGTCTAGGGTTTAAGGTTTAGGGTTTATCACTCACCAAAATTTCATTTTTCATTTTTTTTTTCATTCTGGTAACACATGGAAAAAGAAAAACAAAACAGGAAGAAACAGGCTCTGCCAAAAGCAGACACCCAAGCTTAGCCAATATCATCCTCTGTCCCACGAGACATGGCCGCATTAGACGAGTATAGAGCTTGAAAGCCCACAGAGCATCCTTAGCAATAAGATCTGCAACGTTATTGGCATTACAATCAATGGAGTTCACTCTGATTTCCCAGCTCCTGCCAAACATCCCTTTGGTCGCAAGAATTAACCTTTCCTCCAAATGATTAGCTATATCTTCATCAGTGATGAATTTACCTTCTTCACTTGAATCAGTTTTCAATCATCCTATCCCTAACTATCTTCAGGTTATGCAAACATCCCCACAGCCAGAAGTTTCATTCAACCACACCAGTACAATACTCGTGAAGAACTAGCAAACTATTACCTAGCCTAAGATGAGTAAATTATCTAGGTATAAATTATGGTGAAGATTCTCCTTTATGGTTCTCATTTTTATCGTAAAAGGAACTAGTTTACATAAACATGAAAAGGATGCTGAAAATCATTAAAATGATGGCAACCTGTGATTTCTTACACATGATATTACAGTAAACGCTCACAACAGCCGTTTTTTCAACAGACCCTCCACAAAAACCTTTGCGTGAGGATCCATAGAAAATCTCTCTCTCTCTCTCTCTCTCTCTTCCACGCATGCACTTTTGTAAAGGTCACACCTCAATTCCAAAGGCAAAAATTGACAATTGGAAACAATTGTTAGATCAAAACATACAGAAACCAACCTGAAAAGACCTTTTTGCAGCCTGAGAAACTTCAGGAACAGAATCAAATTGAGAAAACCACCAAGGTCCTATTAAGGTCTTCAGATGCAGAGCTAAGTCTCTCCTGAAAGGGGTTGAATCAACCATAAATATGCATACAGGGTTATAAGCATTGGGGGGGGGGGGGGAAAGTAGTAGAGAACTTTTAAATGTTCTTTCTATGTGACTTAAGTTTACTCCTAAAGGTTCTTAAGATATGCAAATAACAATCAATTAAATATTACACGCCAGAGAAGTTGGCAGGCAGATCAGAGCGGACTCGTTTGGCAAGAGACATGTCAAATTGAAGATTACAGCCATTAAGCAACTCCTTTTAATGGTTACTGTAGCATGAAAAGTCAGCACCACTTTACAAAACAATGCTCTCTGTTTCAGGCTCTCATCGATTTGAAGAGAGCAACTTGTATGTTGAATCAGACACATAAAAGTTTTCTCAAAAGTTTAAAAAATTATTATTTGAATATATTATATGATAAGGCTTGTGGCTAAGTTGCTAAGGCAGGGTCTATCTGCAAAACTTCTGCTTACGGTTTTAAATTTGACAAACAATTACAGAAAATTTTTTCCTAAACAGTGTCTTATTTGTTGAATTAACTTAAGTCATGCATTAAAAAAGGCATAAAACATGCATAAGTTGATCAGTGAAGTTGAAACCCAATAAGAGTAACAATGTTGGTCATGGCTTCATGAGTGGCTCGTCGAACCTCCCTGCTGTAGTCCAGCAACAACCTCTTATATTCAAATGCCTAAATAAGAAACAGCCAAACAGTCAAGTTGATCAAACTGACTGTCCAAGCTCAAGGAAACCAACAGTAAGGCATGGAGGCATCAGACTTTAGCTTAATCATACCCACTGGGGAACAATTGGGACAATGTCCTTTGCGGACTTTTGTTTGAGCAGCTCCGATAATGATGTCAATGCTTTAAGCTGTTAAGTCAAAAAACAATCAGAAAATAAAAACCGATGAGATGAGAGTAAATATTAAGAAACCTTGCAAGGAAAATTGTACAGATACTACTTAGCTTTCTTTCTTTCTTGGATTAGAAATGAAAATGAAGAACTTCTCACTCGGCAAAGAATGAATGATAAAGACAAATAAGGATAAGGCATCGCCTTCAAAAACCACAAAAGATTAAAAATAAAAACAAGCAAGAAAAAGTAAGAAAACCTTAATCCATAACATTACAAATTGTTGTGATTTGGAGTATTTGGTTGGAAAAGAGTCTAACGATTCAAAAGGTGCTTTGCTAAGATGAGTTGGACTGGCTCTTAAGCAAATGGAACATTTGAGAAATTTGGTTTCCATTTCTTTTAGATTATGACACGTTCTTAACTTTCCCACAGAGTTGGACACCCTACCTTAACTAAGAATCACTTCCGCTGAGAAAACAGATTATGACTGGATGTCACAAACTACTCCTCCAGTCCTTAATATAGGACCTAATTATTAAGTTGATTTTAGTTCTAAATATAAGACATATTTATCATATTTATCAATTTTTCCTAAATTACTCCTATGAATACTCTTTCAACTATAATTAACTAGAAGAGGGAGAATGGATATTAAGGAAGATGATTATGGTGTTTTAGAAAAAACATGTCATATTTCTTATAATTAAGTAACTTACCTAATTTCTTTACTCTAATCAAATTAATTAAATAGGACTTATATTAAGAACCGGAGGAGTATAACAAATTCCGTCATACGCATGATTTCCAATAACGAAGGTAATTGCACAGTTCAATTGGCCTACTAATAGAACTGGTATAGTGTAGTTACCTAAGTATACAGACCAGAGCTGGCTAGAAGCCTAGAATAAGCTAACTAATACATGCTGACATCGAGCACCAAATAAGTACCCAAAATGCCGCATTAAGCGTAGAGAATTTCTTCCCTGACAAATATTAGTGAAAGCCATGCATATACCTTCGTGGTGGGGTCCTTCCTGGCTAGTCTCTTCAAGTGCACCGCCATTTCACTATCTACGTCCTGCGCACCCCAGAATGAAAATACGACACTATATTATTACATCTATGATCCCAAAATAATTACAATCACGTAGTAGCTCAATTCAAGACGCTCAAGCTCAAAGATTCCGAAAAGCCATAGGATGAGAGAGGACATACGGCAACTGGCACTGAGTCATCGCTTGAGATAGAAGAATCGAGCCGCGAACTACCGACATACCCACCGAATCCCATAGTGGCACCGGAACCCGACGGCAAAAGCGACGCCGCAAGACTGCAGGAAGAAAAGCAACCAAGAACAATTAAAAAAGAAATATTGAAAGAGAAGCTGATGAGAGATGCTGTAGAAGCTCCAAAAACAAAACTTCGTAAAAATTAGCAAAACAATTCACCTGCTGCTTGAAGGTCGCGCCTTGCTTCTACCTCCTTCACCTTTCGGCCTCCCCATTATGCTACTTGTGACAAAAAGCACCTAACACTAAACACCAAGGGAGGCTTCGTCAAAAGAGGATTTGCCGACCAGTGATGGCTGGATAGTCTCTAATATATGCCGTGAGGCGGTAAACGGGCTGCCGCTGCTCGTCGCAGCCACGGCGATCTCGTAATCTGGTATGAGTTAATGCCAGGTCATGAAGAACTGCTTACCATGACGCGCTGCCACATCATGAAGAGAGGGGTACGATGGTCATTCAGACGTAATAGATGATTTGTTAGATTTATTTGGAAATAGAGAATTTTTTGCCACCTGAAATATAGAATTTATAAATTTAAAATGAAATAATATTTTTCTCTGCAACAAAATTTAGATTGAATTTTTTATTATTATATCTTTCTAACTAAAATTATACTCTTCCGGTCCTAAATATAGACCTTATATATACTAGTATAAAGGTCTTGTATAAAATCTTATAAAGGTCTTATATTTAAGATGGAAGAATATTTAATCTTGCTGTATTAATTCCTTTTGTTGTTTTTTATTTCTTTTTTTTTTTACATTATTTACCAAACTAAATAAGATAACTAACGTAATATGAAGTTACATCCGTTTTCAATCATGTCTGACCAAACTGAATCGCGTTTTCTATTAATCAAAAAAATACAACATCAGACGCCTGCATCTGTTATATAGATTTTTTGGTCAACTTTAATTGAGTCAACAAATAACAGTCAAACTAAACTTTTCTGTTAACCTGAGATATGGATCTACTATTTTAATTAGTTGGGATACTGAATATATCAAAAATACTTTACACTGGAAACACTTGAAAAATAGCTCGTGCGCACTTTAATCCAAAAAACAATTGTGTACCAAGAATTCACGGGTTCCCAAAACTGATACAAGTTGAGGGGGTGTTTGGATATTCTGAAAGTGCTTCTCAGAAGCATTTTTCATAAATCAAGATAAACTCCTCCACATATTTACCTCATAGACCGTGAATCACTTCTAAAACTATAGTTTGTTATTTCCATCCAAACACTCCCTGAATATGAAATTATTTGTCCACGTTTAGTTAGCCCCAGCCCAACAGTAACGCCACCATCATACTTGGAATGAGATCATAAGCTCAAGCCTGATGTTAATTTTAAGAATAAAAAATTATGAATATGAAGGAAAATGAAAACAAATAACTCAAGATTATAAGCTTCCCACGCATCATGGGGGGAAGCACATCCTA
The DNA here is from genome assembly GCF_004799145.2 of Neltuma alba. NCBI lineage: Eukaryota > Viridiplantae > Streptophyta > Magnoliopsida > Fabales > Fabaceae > Neltuma > Neltuma alba. Next base: position 20,228 of record NW_021637571.1, on the reverse strand, counting down.
TTTAATACTACCCTCCGATCCTAATTATAAAGTTTTGACTAATTTAAGGAGATTAAAGAAAGAAGTTAAATTAGTCATTTGTAATAAATATGTACATTTCCTAAATATCCTTGCTATTAAATGTATGGTTATAACTACTATTGTTAGAAGGACTATCTTGGAAAATGCATAAATATGAAAGACAAAATGGATTAGGATCTTATTTTATGATCAAAATAAAAGTTAAATAAAGTCTTTATATTAAGAACCGGAGGGGTACAATAACAACGTAGTTTGCTTTAGATGCGTATTTTATATTATTTTTTGGATTTATATTATATTTTTTATATACAGAAGGATTGGAATCCACCTCTACTCACATAGTCACACCCATATATTACTCTTATATTTAGGACTGGAGGAGACCAAGAGCTTCTAATTCTAACTCATATGGCACCTTACACTTTCTCTTACACAGGAGTAGGGGTAGAAATATGTCAGGCAGCTTGTTAGACTCTTAGAGACCCACAACCTAGTCTGCATTTGGCCTAATTGGTCTGGCTTATTTAAAATTAGAGGAGGCTCAGGTTTTTTTTTTTTTTTCAAATCTGTTTCTCTAATAAGTCAAGTCTAGCTCTTTAATAAGCCTATTAAACTTGTTAGGCGGACTGGAGCTATTATATTTGTTTTTTGCAATATTACTTTATTGATACAAAGATGATAAGATCAAAATGAAATTTACATCTGTTCTCGTCATTCTTTATGCTGTATGGGATTTTTAACCGGACAAGAAGGTTTTAAAAAAAAGGAACGGTGAGGCTAATGTTCTGTTTTGATTTTAATCTTAATCAGCTTTAAATGCTTTCATAGAAATATTGAGGAGTGCATGTTCAAGCCCCCACTGTCAACTTTTTTCTTGGTGACCATACAAAGTAATTTTCACATCGTCTTTATGCTTTCTTATGCCTCTGAGATGATAAAGATTAATGTCTCCTTGAAGGGTATATTTTGCGTATCTGTGTATGCATGTACAAATATAAATAGCAAGTTGGCAGGGCTTTTGGAGCCTTAAAAGTAGTTTATTTGTATTGTAAGCCCGATTGAAAAAATCATGGTATTTGTTTTGGTTAAAAAAAAGAGGAGCTTATGAAATTTAAGCTAACAAACGTACTTTATGGCTCAAGCTGAATTTTGTAGCTTATTAAAGAGCTTATTATGGCTTTTAACCGCCGTGATGTGTCAGGGGCCATATTCTCTCACTTTGTTTTTTTTTTTCACCTCAGCTCTCCCACGACTGCGTTGCTGTGAGAGGGTCTTTTTTTCTCCTTTATTGTTCTCCCACTTCTACCATTATCCCCTATCCCTATTCACTTGGTTTTTTTTTAAACCAAGCTTTCATCACCCATGACTCCTCTCAAATTAACATAAAAGCTCATTACTTTGCCACCCAAGGAGCTTTGTTTTTAAATATTTTTTTTTTTTTAAAATTTCAATTTTAAAATCACCCATTAAATTTCACTTCTTATATTAAATTAATTTAAATTCATTATATTATACAAATTTATTTTTTTATCATGTTTTATTATTTATTAAAACTCATACCTATTTTGGTCATTTTACAACCAAACTTACTTTTATTTAATTATAATCCAACAATTTTTTTACCATCTTACTTTTACAATAACTTTTCTGAACTCCAATCCAACACAATTAACTTATTCAATTTAGTTTTTTCCCAATTTTACTTATTCATAAGTTACTTTTTTAATCACTGATCCAAACGGACCCATATATAAATTACAAGATTTGGAAATTTTGGAACACTACACGCGCGCGCGCATGTATATCCGTTCACGTAATTCGCATAAACTAACCTAGCCAAAAAAAAACCAAAACAACGCATAAACTAAGCCAACATAGGCATAATCAAAATATTCAGCCATTTGTCTAGTTTTAGGTTGAACCCTGTATGAATGAAAATATTTTAATTTTTAGGTCTTTTTATTTGAAACCAAACGAAATATATTTGCTAAAGTGCTCAAAACATTGATTATTGCCGTAATTTGTTGATGGATTAGATTAGATTATATTTTATGTTTGTATTTTAGATATTTTGAATTGAGTTACTGTAATTTTGAATTAATTTATGTATTTAAATTTTTTAAAAATACAACTTTTTAACATGTTTTAGGCCAGTTAGAATTAAACTGAGCAAAACACATGTAATAAGTCATGAGCTAGGCTTAGACTAACAGACTTCAAGATAGGCCTAACATGTTTTCACCTTAGAGGAGGTTGTGAGTTACTTCTACACCCCAAGGGACCAAAATAAGGGCGGGTGTTGGTCCTCTTTCCTGTGGAGGAAGGGGCGTGTTAAATTAGCCACAAAAAAAAATCATTATATTGACTATGGTTGGTTAAGAAAAGCCAAATCCATTAACCATCAACCTTCTCTTGTTAATAAGTTTTTAGCTCCTCGCAATGCGAAGAGAGGGCAGATTATACGTCAGAACTTGCCCTTGTAGTTGAAGATAAACATCTTAGACTATGTTTGGATTACCGTTTAGCCTACAAACATATTTTGGAAAACATGAAACGTGAGTTGGAGAGTTATTTGAAGAAAATAATTGTTTGGGATAGCATTTGTTCCATCATCACTGCAGCTTCAAACTAACTTTTATTTACTGGAACTTTTTTTTGTTTTTGCCTTTAACCGCGTTGCAGTGAGTGGGACCCACCAATTTTTTTTACCTCTGTGTCCCTCATTGGCGATCTCTGTGTAGGTCAACACATTTATTTTTTTTTTTCCTTACCAACACTAAGCAACACATTTATATTATTTATTTTTTTTAATTATATATTTTTTAATTGTCTATTATACATATTTAATTAATTATCTACAATTGTTTTTCAAATTTTTCTCAGTAACAAATTCTTATTTTATAATTTCACAAATAAAATATTTTTATTTTATCATAATAATTTTAGATTTTTTTAACTATTATCACATCAAAAACATAAATATCAAACATTATTATTCAATAAATCTATACCTTTTTTAACTATTTTACAACTAAATTCACTTTTCTATTAATTATCCAAATAACTTTTAACTTTTCCAACTGATTTTTTTAAATACCTATCTAAACATAAATCGCATTATACTAACTGACTTTTTTTCTAACTTCAGTTACAAAAGTTAGTTAGAACAAAAGTCAGTTTTGCTACAGCCAATCCAAACACACCCTTAATCAGTGAAAAATCATATACAGTTACATGCCATCTTCAACAGAAATTATTTCTTCCATTCAAAAATATCACAACCAGAGCCGCAAATAGCATGATCATAGGACCCGGGAAAAATTGTCAGCCGAAATTTTTTCCTACTGACGAATAATTGGTTGAGCTTGTACATCAGGCTAGTCTGCATAAATTTGAAAGCACAGAAAAGAATCAGTCTATCAATATTGCAACGTGATGCACTTTCTGCATTGATACATGTTGGAATATAGATATTTTTGAACCTAGAGTCACAAGTCTGCTGAGTTTCAAAAGTTCCTTCTGTCATCCATGATCCAATTGTACACTACAATAAAACAGTTTTAAGTGTACTACCAGTTGCCTCAATTATATACAATGTAATAATAATTCTTCTGCATAAATGCATTAGGGGAAAAAAATTGGACAGAAAAGTATTTATATCAGAGAATCAACAATGTGTTGCTAAATTTAAGAAAAATATTCACGTGTTATGTTTCTAATAAACATGATATACGTAGACATAAAAAGTTCCATCTGGGTCTAAAAGTTTCTTGGGCTATATTATTAGTATACTAAGTTAATAATGATGATTGAGATGGAATATGCAAAAGAGGAATGGAAAACCGTGAGTCTAAACCAGAAACGAAGAGAAATTAAAAACCCTACGAAAAGGAAACGAAAATAGAACCAAAAGCTCAAAGCAAAAGGACTAAAGGTCAAATTCTAATGCCCTGTTTGGTCCAGTTGGAGGAGTTTTTGATGGAAGTGGAAATGGGAGTGAAAATAGAAGTGGAAGTGGAAGAAGAAGTGGGTTTAAAAATGTGTTTGGTATCACTATAAAAGTATAATATAATTTTTAATCAATATGTTAATTTAAATATGAAAGACCAAGCCTCCACCTAAAAAAAGACAGTCACCCATCAACCTCCACAAAAACTACCGGTGGCCATCATAGAAGCTACCCGCGGCGGCCACCCATCAACAATAACATCAATGAGCAAAATATCAAGATGCAGAACCACCCATTAACAGAGAAAGACAATGAATTGAACGAAAAAAATGGAGGTAGTAGAAATTACAGTGAAAGATATTAACAAAGGACACAAAGGAATTGAATTGAAAAATGGAGGTAGCAAAGGAGAATGGAGGCAGCAAAAATTGTAGATTGAAGAGGAAGAAGGAGAAACGACATAAAGATTGCATATCAAAGGAGAGACGCCGTCGATCGTTCGCAGCCCGCAAATCACTAGATCAAGAGAGAAGACGTTGTCCTTGTCGCAAAAATTGCAGATCAAAGAGAAAGGCGTCATCTGCCGTTTCGTGCACCATCGTCCACATGACGTCCTTCTCCGCTGCCTGCGCTAGCGTCCTCTCGTCGTCCTCCTCTGTGTGGAATCACGCTTGGGTGAACATTGTCAGCCTTGCCGTCAACTAAGATCTACAAGCTTCTCCATCGTTAGATCACTAGACCAAAGCTTGCGATGGATGTGGACCAGGAAAGAGGGAGGGAGTGATGGAGGAAGAAGAAGATGGGATGAGGGTGACGAAGCTTGGAGCGGCAGAGGTAGGTGGCTGATAGGAGGGGGTGGGGCTAACATGGTCAGAACTCCTCCATGGAACTGAACTGAGTTCTCCGGGAGCAAGGAAGTGCCAGTTCCCAAATTTGATGGAATTGGCACTCTTATGGAAGTGGCTTCAAGCATAATACACACCCCAATTTTGGGTTCCGGTTCCACTTCCACCTCCCACCCCTTCAGTTCCATGTCACCAAATGGGGCATAAATGAAATGACAGGCGAATGAGGAGGATTCATTGGAATGGAACAGTGCAGGACAATTTTCTTAATGGGAAAAGGAGATGATGCAGCAACCAGAGCATAAAATGAGAGGAGAAAAGACATACTACTCATTCATTGCATAGAAGAATTAAAGCTTTACAAATAGCATTTTCAGCTTCTACAAATCACAAACAGCTTTCCTAAATTAACTCCTTAAAACAAGGTTTGCCCATACTTTTGACAGTGGCGGTTAGCACTAAATATAACAAAACTAAGTACAAGCTAACGTTGTGACAGCAGCCATTAACAGGTTCCATTAATTTCAGCAAGCTTCATCATTTTTTCAACAGGATTCAATATGTTGATTGATCAAATACTATCAAGCATATCATAAAAAGTTGAGCAGCTCCCATGCACCTGAACCAAGCTAATGAGAGATGGAACAGCAGAACCCCATCTCTGAAATGTCAACACGTACATTAGTTATTAGCTTAATTTAAGTATACTATATCTACTTAAGAACTTTTTCCCCTTCCAATTCCAAACTATGAACGTATTGGTTTGGGCTTTACGTTGAAAACCATGGAAATCATGGTCTTGATAGTTTTGATAGTTTCCAATGTGAAAGCAAACACACACTATGTATACTAGTTGTATTACGCTGCATCCAGAATCATAACTTATACAACATTGGAACTAATTCAACGGGAAAGAAAGACACAGGGGGAGAGATATGAGAAAGCTAATTGAATCTTTTGCCGAGGTCTGATCGTCAAAGATAATCCAATAACACACAATAAAAAACACAAAGCGGTAGTGTTTAAAAGAACAATGGCAGAAAGCTTCTACTTCAATGGCAGTGAGTGAAGGGATGAGGTTCTACCTGTGCCAACAATGAATTGTCACGATAGATGCTACATGATCTCTGGAAAGGGAAGCCTCGAACTTTCAAATCACAGGTTGAGTCTTCTAATTTCTCACCGGTCAAAACCACCTCCAGCTCAACTCTAGTAAGCGTTTTCAAGGACCTCTGAACTCTGAACACCAAATCCTTCTCCTCGTTACTATCGCCCTTGTAGCATTTCCATAATCCATTCTACCAAAACAAATTGATTCAATAAACATCGATTACAAAAATGGAAGTTTCGCCAGACAGGCTCCTTGTGCTTCAAATGTCTGAAACCCAACAAAATTATGCATTGAGGAAAACCAAATTTCATTTAATTTACTCTCACCAAAACCATACAGAACGTCATTATTAAGTACGGTCCATTCTTGGCTTGAGCTAATTGCAGAAATCAATACGCGCATGACCAATACACCAACTCTTCACAAAAATTACGCATCAGGGGAGATCAAATTTCACTTAATTCACCCTAACAAAGATCACACAAAATGCATATCTAAGAATCTCACTTGCCTGCGCTAATTATCTGATTTCAAGAAATCAATGCGAACTGGACTATTTTTTCCCCCCCCTTTTCCTATCACGGACTAAGGAGGAAAAAAAAGAGTTTCCGGGGAGTTTTCGTTTTCCCGGCAAATTAGAAAAAGAAGTGAGAAGCTTACATGGTACCGGTAAATCGAAAGGAGGGATTCGCCGGAGGCATCAAGCAGTACTTTCTTATAGTTATTGGAAGGCAATGATTTAGGAGAGTGAGGGTTGATCCTGAAGACTAGATTATTGGATTGATCGAGAAAGGCGAGATGGCCACGTGTGACTCCGGGGTGTTTCTTCGACACAAACAGATCGATTGCAATTTCACCAACCACAGGGTACGCGTACTCCGAGGCCTCCGATTCCATAGCTTTGTGCTTCCAAGGTAACAAAATTACTAAATGAAGCTTCTTTTGGATAATTAAGGATCAAGGTGGCGCTATGTAATCACACGCAGCGCGTGAGTTTATTTGAAGAAAGAGGAGCAATGCAGACATTCCACAGCGTGTTGTTGACGAAACCGCCGGGAAGATGATCGAAGCTTAGGATAATCTCACACGAAAGTCTCTGCAAATAATTTTTTAGACATTTCTGGTGTATTTCATATTTTCACTGCTGCTGCCGCCCCCCCCCCCCAAAAAAAAAGAAAAAAAAAAAAAAAGGTTGTTTTGTATTTTTAATTTTAATGAATAATTTTTGAAGTGATATATTATTTTTGGTCCAATTTGGAGCACTTGCATGTTTAGAAAGGGTAATCTTGAGAGCAGCTACATACAAAGCTCTTCCAAGTTCTTCTCAAAAACAAGAAAATGAAATAAGATACATTGAAACAATGTTTATCTTCATTTATGTTTTGCAACAATAATTTATGTATTTTAGAATCCAAACTCTTCGTACCGCCAGATAGACCACGCCCCTTTCTTTGAAGCTGTCAGATTCTGATGTTGATTGTGGGTTCGTTTGTGCCCGTCTCTCGTGTTACCTGCTGCAGTTAGGCTTTGTTTGGTTGGGGTTTTTTTGAGGGGAGGGGAAGGGAGGGGAGGGGAAGGGGATGGGAGGATGTGTTTGGTTGGGAGGAGGGGAGGGGAGCTAAAAAAATTTGTCCTTTTGTGCTCCCCTCCCCTCCCCCTCCTCCCCTCCCAAATTGGGATTTTTTGGAGGGGGGAGAAATATTATGAGAATCTTGACAAATATGCCCATGTCATTTTTTGAATATTCCAGTGGTGTCCTCTTGATATTTTTTTGGCGCATTTCCTTTCGCGGTCGCTCAATTATATACACGCACAAATATAATATGCATATATATTAATTAATTATATATATTAATATATATTATAATTATAAAATGACACTATTAATATCATATATATTTTTTATTTTCTAATATGTGGAGGGTATTATTATATAGTTAAGGTCTTGTCTTTTTTTTTTCTCCCATTCATTTTTCTCATATATATATACTTTTATTTCATATTTTTTTATCACATATAAGTGAGGTAATTGGTTTTTTTGAAATTGATAAATTAGGAAATCATAATTTTGATATAAAATTATAATAAAAGAATAATCAGTCTAAATATAAAGATAGGGGCATATTTGTCAATTTATAATCTCCTCCCCTCCCCTCCCCTTGTGAACCAAACAAAAATCTCTCCCCTCCTCTCCCCTCCCCTCCAACCAAACAAAACCCATTATCTCCCCTCCCCTCCCCTCCTCTCCCCTCCCCTCAATTAACCTCCCCTCCCCTCCCCTCCATTGAACCAAACAAAGCCTTAGGATGAGGAGGGTTCCTTGCATTTACGATCATGGAGTACTTCAATTTATGCGTCAATTCCAATGTGGTTCGTCCAACGTTATCCGTTGTCCCTACTCTATTTATTGTTATACTACTATGACTCAATACTAACAGAGCCTTTGAAAAAAATAGAGGAGATAAAACAAAAAAAAACCTCGCGACTCATCATACATTACTGTGTCAAACTCACGTTGTTTGTGCTGGTATGCTATGACGGACATTAACACGTGTTCCCACATTACAGTAAATTGATTTGGCAAGGAAGCAGGGCGCAGAAGTTTCAGTTACTATATCATTTCCCCGGTTTCCTGTATTCAACAATTTTGCCGTTGATTTACCAGTATCTGATTGTTCTATCTTCCAGCGGGATGATGGATTATCCAGCATATAGCATGAAGAACTTTAGCAATAGTTGTTGTTGTTGTTGTTAGGCTTCATGAAGTTAATCTGTTTATCGGTCTCTGTCTTGGCTAAAACTGAGCTGCCAGAAGAAAGTGGTGCAGGGATATGCCATGAAATCAGTAATTTCATCTTCTTCCCATTAATATCTGTCTCTATCAGTTCAGTACTCGGTAAGAATGTCTAGTTTCATAATTTTAAGTATTATTGGCACTCCGGGAATGCAAAGTTCACTAGTTCCACAAATATCGCAAAAAGTTGAAATACACCTGGCATCCTCTGCAGAAAAGAGACTAACTTGCCTAAACAACTTATCCTTCAAAGTTCAAATAGACCTGAGCACTGACTACTTTTATGCCATGAGAGAATTAGAGATGAAACAATGTTCTTCATCCAAGATTATTGCATATGCTTCACATCTTTGACATTGCATAGTCCATCACATCTACAACGAAATCTAAAATGAAAGAAATAGCCAGAATTAGCAAACAGATGACAGGCTGTAGTAAGAGAAAGAAAAGGTTGATGAATGAAGATAATTATTGACTGTCGACCTGCATCTTCTATAGTGAAGCAAAGTGGGGGCGTGATCCGTATAACATTGCCATGAAAACCACCTTTCCCAATTAGCACTCCCATATCTGAAATTCTTGCAATCAAAACTTGTTAATATTGTATATCTGCATCGTAACAAGATAGAAAAATCATAATACAGTTTTGTGAACATAAAAACATCATGAAGACAGAGTCTGAACAGCCTTTCATCTGCTCCATAATCCGGAGCATTTCAGCCTTAGCAGGAGTTTTTCAACTGACGATCTTTCACAAGCTCAACACCAAGCAACATACCTCTGCCCCTCACATCACCAATTACTGAAAGCAAGTGAAACATATTAGTCATCAACACTGACAGATCTCACCCTAACCCAGGAAGCCAGTCAAAAAGTGAAAAGAATAAAACAAACTCACTTTCATGCTTTTCCATTAGCATAGAAAGACGATCTTTTAAATGTTTCCCCACAATAAATGCATTCTGTTGAAGCTTTTCCTTCTCGATTACTCTTAAAACAGCCAGCCCAGCAGCAGTGCAGACTGGATTTCCTCCGAATGTACTAAATAAGTGCGCTGTGTTAAAACCTTTGCAATCTGAGGAGTTTGTTATGACTGCACCAATAGGTGCACCGTTGCCAATTCCCTGACATCGCCATGAATAATGAAACTCAACACCAGCAGAAATAAAGTGACCCATTTCATCAAAATAACAACAATAAAATGACCCAGCTTATCAAGGGTACTTCTTGTCGCTGGTTAAAATATGATGAATGCTTGACAATCGGTGTTTTATCCAAGCGTGACCAATGAAAATCAGACATATTGCGAGCTCCCTAAAGAAGTTATATACCTTCGCAACAGTTACAATATCAGGCACAACTCCATGAGCCTCAAAGCCCCAGAAGTGACTCCCGGTGCGGCCAAACCCTGACTGGACCTCATCAGCTATACTGATGCCTCCTGCTTTTCTGACCATGCCATAAACTGCTGGCAAGTAACCTGGAGCCACCTCGATCACTCCACCCACTCCCTGTCAAGCATGAATCTTTCACTTCATATTACACATGCCATTATGAAACGCAAAACATCATTACCTTTTAGTCTTTTACTATATTATATAGCTAAATAGTGACATTACCTGAATGGCTTCAGCAATAATCCCGGCTACACGACCGCTCGTGCCATAGTCAATTATATCTTGAACATCTTTTGCATACATTAGTCCATCTGAACCAAAAACACCTCTGTAGGAATCGGGGTTAAGCACGTGGTGGATTCCAGTCTACCAGCATAAAGGCAGTAACAAGAGTGAGTGCAAGTTATGGTGCAACGAACATGCAGCTTCAGTTATTTTTGATTTCTGCTAGAAGTCAGAGATGCGGAAGGGGCACCTGTACAACATTGAACTTGTGAAAATTTTGTGCAGTGGCATTCATTGTGGCTGCTCCATTTCCATGGTAGCCATTTCTGATCGAAATTATATCTTGACAGCCAGTGTATAGCCGGGCAATCATTAATGCAAGCTCATTGGCTTCTGTCCCAGAATTTGTGAAGAAAACGACCTGAAAACCCGTCATCAATGACAATTAGCATCGGAGGACGGTTTCAATCATGAGACTGTAAATTCCCATTAAAAAAAAAAAAAAAACCTTGAGTTCTCCCGGCAACTTAGACGCCAATGCCTCTGCAAAATCAATAACTGCATGGTTTAAATAAACAACAGTGGTATGCTGCAAGAGTCTAGTCTGGTTCACAACTGCTTCAACCACATCAGGATGGCAATGCCCGCATGAAACCGTGGCAATTCCACCAAAAGCGTCCAGATAGCGGCGACCATTTTCATCAAACAGGTATTGCATCTTACCCTCAACCAGATTCAACTGCCACCACATAAAAAGTCGAAACATTGGATGCAAAATGCAGCAGTCTTGAATATTGATCAGGAATTAAACAAGAAACTACAAAGAACAGTTCGAAGGCCTTACAGGGTTATCGTAGAAAGGACCAAGGCAGGTGGACAGATACTCTCTGCGCCGTTTCAAGAGATCGGATGCGGAAGGCCCATTGTAGGGTGCAGGAGTGTAATCAAAACACGGCATTTCCGGAGAACATCGGCGCTTTCACTGCTTCGAGCGATGCTGGAAAGGAAACGGCCCTTCCACCGGGAAATCCTCGCCGATGTTACTACCTGCTGATAAAATTTATGCATGGTCGCGTCAAGCGTCCTCTGGCTTCAGGCTGGTAAGTTAGGCTTCCCTCCCCTGGTGTCGAGCACTTCAAGCGTCGTCCTCTGGCTTCGGTTAGGCTTTAGAGTATCATCTCGGTTTTGTCTTTATTACTGCTTTATGACGATGATCTTGGTTTTGTCTGATATTAAATTTAAAAAAATAAACTGATAAGAACTTGATCTTAGCCAAAAGGCCGAGAAAGGTATAATAGTTAAAATTATTTATACATCAAAATTCTCCTCTTACCATTTTTTTGAAATGACTGATCCTCTTCCTTATCGGAGAGGTCTAATCATCCTTATTTGCTCCAACTCATAATTGAATCATTCTATGTGCAAATTAACAAATGCTGGCGCCGGCTGCCAAGCCACCATCCCCAACATCATCAACCTCCCGCCGTCTCCGGAAAAAAGCTTGCCGCTGCACTCTTGGAGTCTACAAAATGAGTTAATTTTATAACATGTTCAGGTTAGTAATATAATAATACAATAGAAAATAAGAAGATATACCTTAAAAATATTTTTTTGGGCAACTAAAAGTGTTTTAATTATTGTTAGATTATATTATCTCCGGTTCTTAAAACAAGAACTAATTTAATATTTAATTTGGTTATAAATATAATATCTCAATTCATTTTGTCTCTTGTATTTGCTCTTTTTTTTTCAAAGTAGTCATTGTAATAGTTACATATGTTAAAGGTTTTAGTTAATACATATTATTGGTAAGAGTATTTTAGTAAAAACAAGACCTATTTATTATAAACAACTAACTTAATTAATTTTTTTAATTTACTTAAATTAATTAACCAGCTCTTATATTAAGAATTAGAACTGCTTTTAATATGAATCAAAACAATATGTCAATGTTGGGATTTAATACTTGAATAAACGAAAGTGAGATCTTAAAATTATAAAGGAGATTTATATACTTTGTTTTGGTCATTTTCCGAGTAATGATGGTTTACGAAAGGAAGCCTTCCAAGAGTTCTAAATAATCGTTCGGCATTAAAAGTTAGAACTATGCAAATAATAGCTTCATCCAATTAGACACAGAACAGATGGGTCGGTTCCATGGATCTGATTTCATTATTAAACGCGAGGTGCAGTGCTTTCAAAGAGTAATTCATGTACTAATTCATTCTATTCTGTTCAACTAGTTTTTTTGGTACGTCAAATTTTTTTTTTATCATAAGTCAAGACAATTTTAGTGCAGATGAAGTTAAAAACAATGCAATTTTTATATTTTCCGAATAAGATCAATCATTAAAGTTTTTGAAACCTGGGGAATTTTCATATATATGATCTTGAAACTCAAATACTAGTTTCCTTGGCTTGATAAAACTTGTAAATTACAAGGTTGACTAATTAGAAAATGAACTAAATATATACATGATCTTTAAGACAAACATTACTAAATGACTTAAGCTATTTTAATATGAAGAGAAGCTTAATATATGTGCCTAATTTTCACTCACCAACATTACATGAAAGAGAAAATGATTTTTGGGAAGAATTATAATGGGACCTCAAAAAAAAAATTACTAAAATGTTTTAATAACAGTAAACAGCATGTAATGAAATTTCAGAATAAAAAATAATAATTTTTAAATTTTATTTTATAATTATTTTTTTATTAGGACCCATTATAATTTTTTCCATCTTGGGGGTCCATGTTTCACGTGCCGGGCTTTGAAGGGATTCTCTGGTACCGCTCCTCTTGTCCTGTTAGGAAGCAAAGACAGACAGAAGAAATTTTGGGTTTAAGAAGAGGAAATTTTTTTTACAAGAATATATAGTTTCATCATTTATTTATTATTGAGTTTACTTTTTTATATAAAATTTAATATATATTAAATTAAAATAAAATTAAAAATTATTAAATGTTAAGATAGAGTTAATAAAATTTAATATTTTCTTAATTTGTGTGAAACAGAAAATAACTTATAAATATAATTAATAAAAAAAGTGTGGTTCGGGTATAAAAAAAAAAGTGTGGTTGAAAAAACAAGACACACATGATATTACCAGACAAAGAGAATCAAAGGCCAGACAACAAAAGATAATCGTGTTCATAATCAAATCTATGATTATGCTAATTAAACAATAAATGAATAATTAAGTTAACGAATTCCCCTCATAAGGTAACAGCAGTACTGTCTCCAATTTTTAATATAAAAGGCAAATAATCAATTTAAAAATATTAAAAATTAGTTATTTATCACGTGTTAGCTTTTTTAGACTATCATTTTTAATCGTTTTGTATTAAAACTACCTCTTGGTGAGAACCTATTATAATCATTAGGTATGGTTTGATTAAAAAAAAAAAGAGAAAAAAAGAATTCAGATTTTATATTTATATTCAAATCTAAATTCCCAATTAGTTTTTTTTTCTTTCTTTTTTTTTGGGCCAAAAGCCAATTAGTTTTTCTGAGTTCTACGTGACAAAATGAGCAAACTTGGAAGAAGGAAAATCAATTGGCAGTAATGATTATCACGGCCATTATTGGAAGGAACAGCATTATTGTTTTCATTGCTGAATCTTTTGTTGGAGGAGCTCACCATTCATCAACAGATTTAGGTGTGTATATTATTATATCTTGAGCACTCAGAGGCAGATTTAAGGAGTGTTTGGGTAAAAGTGCTTTTAAAAAATATTTTTTTTTCGCAAATCAAAATAAATTTTTTTACATATTTATTTCATATATCGTACCTTTTAAAACCATTGTTTGGTATTTATCCAAATACCTTTTTAGTATGAGCTCTCTTTTTTTTTTGTTACAACAATTTTAAAAAGGTGTTGGGTTATTCCACGTTCTAAGGACATGACACCTAACACTTGATCTAGTAAAATCTCTCCTTTGAATAAAACTGAAAATGGGGCTAATGTCAAAGTGGGCTCATGGTTGGATTGGATGGCTCAAAATTTTTGTGGCTGGCCCACCCCAAGGTCACCGATGACGTCACAAGGACAGAACGCTTCTCCACCCCAACCCGTCTCCGTAACGCTTGAAGCTCTTTATTGTTTAACTGCACTACGGGACTTTATAACAGACATTCTTGGTCATTGGAGTAGGAAACTGAGATAGGTTCATTTGTTTCTATATTTGTCAAAGATGCTTACTCTTTGAAGTCCTTTTTTTTCTTCCAATTATTATTATTTGAACGTGTATTTGAACCAAGGAGAATTTGCGATCGATAAAAAGATCATCACCTTCAACTAAAGGAAACTGATTTTGAAGAACTTGCACTAACTGTATTAGCCCTATTATTGGGTCACTTTCTCCAAATACACATTTATGTTTTAGATTGTGGGAAAATTATCATTGACTGTTTCAAAAATTATAGTAACCAATCTGTTTTTCTATATGTTTTGCAAGGAGTTTCTCGTAAATCACATTATTCGTGACTTATTTTGCTTACTGCGAATTTTATACCGCGTGTGTGATAAATCACATTATTCATGACTTATTTTGTTTATTGTGTGCATGCGTGCATCATGATAGTTCTAATTCTTCAAAATAATTCCTCATAATATCAAACTCAATGTCTTGCATCAAAGTCATTAAATATATTTTCTTCTAGCATCACTCGGGTTTAAGATTGAACTATTTACCCTCTAACCACATTCCATGCCATGCCGACCACAAAAAGTTATTGTTTGATTTTTTTTTTTGACGGGTATCTTTTTATTGAAAATAATACTGTTTGAAGCATTGTTAAATACTAAATATAGCTACTTTTTTTTTTATAAGAATTGAAATTTCAGTTCACTATGTTGTGAGAAACTATTTTTTTAAAAAATTAAACTCAACTCCTATTAATTGTTTGAATTTCTCATGAGTGTACCCAAATTACAAAATTACAAAGAGCCATAGATACGATATCTAGGTCCAATCTTTTTTAGATCCACATGTTAGAAGAAGGAGGGCCCATTATTAAAAGAACCTAACCCTTCAAGAGATCCATACTCTATTATTTTCTTTTCATAAGAAACAATCTCTTTTATAGTGATGTTTCTAAATTTAAAAAACTAATTTTTTGTTTGAAATTTTAAACCAGTTTATTCATTTTTAATCTCATTAAATATATGTTACTTATTATCTTTTTACAATAAATTTTCACTCATTAACTCTCATGTATTATCTTTATAAACAAGAATATAATTAATATATATTACATATTTCTTACTTTTACGTAAATCTAACTAATATTTTGAACAGTACTACCAACCAGCCATAGCCTCCTACAGGAGTTTCCCATTTCATATCCATTTCACTTTCATTTCATCTAACACACTCAAGACCTTTTTTTCGGGGGAAAAAAGATCAAATATATTAAAATGAGAATATTATACACAAAAGGTCGATGCCTTGTAAACCAGGGAGCGGGAAGGCAATAACCATGAGTTATATATACAAGGAATGACTCACTCAAGACCAAATTAATCTGTCTTGTCCTGAGACTCAGTCTCAAACCATCTATAAATGCGTCTGATTATAACATAAAATTCATTGCCTTTTGCAATGAAGGTGGTGGTCGACATGGCACCACATTTAACTTGTTCTACCAGTCACATAAAATATCATTCTAATTGGCGGCAGCATTTCTGAACTCTGGCTTTCACACTTCACCCCTCTACCTAGACTTTTTTTTTGGGGGGATTAAAAGGACAGATATTAATTTTTGAATTTTTGGAATTAATAAGCCTAAAGTTATAAGCAGAATCGAACTTGTGACCTCCCACTCACAGGGAGCGCCATGAGACCTTTGGCACCCCTTTAGACACTAACCCTTCCTTTTCCAGCTTCAGAACATATAAATCCCCCCACACACACCTACCCCCAACCTCATTAGCCAAGAAGGGCAGTTCAAGTTATTTCCTGATCTAAAGTGCTGCTGCTTCTTCTTTACCATGGCTTCAGCTGCTCTTCAATGGCTAAGCCTTGTGGGAATGATTTGGCTTCAAGCCATAAACGGCACAAACACCAATTTCCCCAGCCTATTCATCTCAACTGAAACAGCTCCTTTCAATTTCACAAGTGCAGCTCAACAATCTTGCTTTTGCCTCTGATGCAGGAAAACTTCTTGGCTGGTTCTCAGGCATGGCTTCTGTTCACCTCCCTCTCTGGCTTGTTCTCCTGATCGGTTCAAGTCTTGGGTTGGTTGGTTACGGAGTCCAATATCTCTTCGTAACACAGCAAATCTGCTCTTTGGCCTACTGGCATGTCTTCTTACTAACTGTTCTGCTGGCTGGGAATAGCATTTGTTGGATTAACACTGTTAGTTATGTCGTTATGATCAGGAACTTCCCATCTGATCACCAAGTTTGCTGTCGGGTTAACAACTAGTTATCAAGGGTTAAGTGCAAAGATCTATACTGATATTGTTGAAGTTCTTTCTCCCCACAAAAAAGCCAGAGCCTTTCTTCTCTTCTCTGAACTCTATCTTACCTCTCATAGTGAGCCTCATAGCATCTCCTGTAACTAGAAAAATTGAAATCGCAAGGCCTAAACGAATGGGTGTGGATTTGTTGTAATGTTTGTTATCACAATCTCCACAGGTGTATATGCTGTACTTAGCAGCTTGCAGTTTTTGTCACCCCAATTATGTCCATTGAGTAATCTGCTTGGTATTCTAGTGTCTCTTCTCCTCCCTCTAGTGCTTCCAGTCTCAGAGATGATCGACGAATTGGCGAGATCATGGCAAGCCATCCGAGAAAGACTAAGAGTCTGTCATTGTACTGTGCAGGAAAACAAGAGACCTAACGAAGAGAGGATAGAGAGTGAGCCAAAAGATGGAGAGGAGGAGGAGAAGGAAGAAGAAGAAGATAAAAACAGAGAGGTTCAAGAAGTTGTTGTCAGAGAAGAAATTGGGGTGAAGTTAATGCTAAGAAGAATAGATTTCTGGTTATATTTTTTAATCTATTTCTTCGGCGCACTCTTGGTTTGGTCTTTATGAATAACTTGGGACAATTGCTGAGTCCAGAGGCTACTCCAACACTTCATCTCTGGTATCCTTGTCTTCATCTTTTGTGTTCTTTGGCCGTCTCATGCCATCTCTCATGGACTACTTCTGCAGGTAAATCCTTAACAACAATAGTAGCTTATATATATATATATATTATATATATTTGGGGGACAATATAACAAACATCTAAGAAACTTTACTGTCTCACTGTCTCAACTTTTATCGCACATTTTCTGCCTTGTGTCCTTCTGATCTACCACCAGCCTATTAATGCAGAAAATAAATATCATGTGGTGGTTTATCTGCAACCCAACATTAAAGTCTCTATCTTTTGTCTTTGACATGGGTTCAAATTTTTCAGGGGCAAGATTAGAATTTCAAGGCCAGCGAGTATGGCGGCATTAATGGCTCCAACAGCAGCGTCGTTCTATTGCTTCTCAACAGAAGTGACCGAGCCCTATACACGAGCACGGCCATAATAGGAATATGCACTGGAGCTATCACTTCCATTTCTGTGTCCACAACCAATGAAATATTCGGGACAAAGAATTTCTCAGTGAACCACAACATTCTGGTGGCCAACATTCCCATTGGTTCTTTTGTGTTTGGTTACTTGGCTGCCCTGATTTATCGTAAGGGACAAGATGGAGAAGGGAAATGCATAGGCATGGAGTGTTACAGAAGTACTTTCATCATCTGGGGTTCGCTCTGTTTCTTTGGGACGTTGTTGGCTCTGATTCTCCATGCCAGAACTCGCAAGTTTCTATCGCAGAGGAAACAGTAGGATCATAGCAGAGAAAGAGGAACAATTCGTCTCTTTTTTTTTATATATATATATATATATACACCTTTTATGCTCTTTGATCTGTCATAATTGATTCCCAACTCACAGGAAGCTAAGTATACATTATAGTATCACTCAGAAACTACTCGGGATCATACAATGCACAGTCAGATTATGTAATGAGTTAACTGAGGCCTGAAACTCATTAGGCTGTATATTATGAACTTTTAGAATGAATCTTTTTAATAAATTTTATGATCTAAGGTTGTTATTTTTTTTAAAATAATTTTTAATGGTTTATGGTATAATTTTTTGATATTTTATATGGTTAAGAGGGCATATGATGGTGGGTCGGTGATGAAGGGGATAGAGGAGGAGGGGAGAGGAGAGGGGTAGCTCCTTCTGCCACTTCTGCATTTTCAATTTTCAGAGCTTAATTATTAGGCTTAAGATATAAATTTGCTGCGAAAACTTTTACTTAAAAGTATTGAACACCCTAAAAATCTTTTTAAATGCAAAATTGTCTTGAAAATTAAAATCGTATAACTTTGCCCACTATTATTAAAAATATTAATTATCAAACTTACTATTTTAACGATTAATGTTAGTTTTTAACAGGAAGGGACAATATTGTTACAATTTAAAACTCACAGAGCAAATTTGTACCTATAAAAATTTAAGGGTGCCCAACATTCTTAAATGAAAACTTTTGAAACAAATTTATACGTTAACCCATATTATTTTCAAGTTTATGCCACCTATTACTAATTTTTTAAAAAATAAATATTGAAACTTTCTGAAAACTTAATAATAATTTAATATTCAAAAATCATGTTATACATATTTATATAAACTCTAAAATAATTACATTAATTCAGCTTAATTTTTTAAACTTGTGTAATACTGGGTCCTAAAATCTATGTAATTTTGCTTTCTTTCTTTCTTTTTTTTTAATGGACAAATGATCTTAAATTATAAATAGGATCCAACTCACTACTTTCCACCTGGGAGTAAGGCCCGAAATTTATGCAGTAGTCAGGTGGGGTGTGGTGCTGTGTGGAAAAACGACACCGCTGTGCTTCGGCTTCGATGACTTCAGAGTCGTTTCGAGCTCTGACTCATTCTAGTAATAAAAGTCTATTGAAATTGACGCGAAAAAGTTGTTGAAATATGAAAAGGAAATTAAAAAACTGCTAATGGAGGAGGATTTCACTATGTTTTTCTATTGGAGAGAATCCATATATATAACCAGGAAAAAGAGAAAAAAAAAAAAAAAAAAGGAACACAGAGCACCAGCAAGCAGAAGGTAAGAGACAAGCGTTTTTGTTCAGGTCACATTAACGCCAATTAACAGAGGATATCATAAATTATAACTTTACTCTTAGATCACACGAACTTTTTAGAAATTGGGATCAAATTAAAGCAGGATTATTTACGTTTTTCAAATCTGACATTTTAATTTCCGACAAAATACTAATCTAATACATGAAGAACAGAACTACCCATATAAGGAACAATTGTTGATTATTCTACCACAAGTTGACATTGAGATGGGGACGTGCGTTATTAATATTATCAAACATTTCAAAGCTTATAGACTCGGAACCCCTTTTTTTCCAAATGAAATCATCGATTAGCTTCACGTAATAAAGCGTGTTATATGGGGCTGAAAAAGTTTGATGGATTTGAGAGAGAGAGGGAAAACGAGGTGGACTTGACCTAAGGCCAAGGTTGTACCTACATTTCTGTGACATTAATGTGAGAAACACACAGGATAACACGCGAGTTGTCTTATGAAATTATATGAATGGAGCAAATCAATTAAAATTCCGACATTGAAGTTAACAGATAGCATCCTTAATTACTTGGGTGGGTTCTCCTCTCACCCACACCCAATGACGCACACATGATGTCTGCCTCATGTTATTCTTTATTACTCCTCCGGTCCTTAATATAAGACCTATTAACTAATTTGATTAGATAAGAAAGTTAGGTAAGTTAGTTAATTATAAGAAAAATGACATATTTTTCCTAAAATACCATAGTCAT
>NW_021637570.1:0-31498 GCF_004799145.2 Neltuma alba | reverse complement strand
ATTATCTAACGCTTATACTCCTCTGGTTCTATTTATAATTTATTTCCAACATGTTCACACAAACTAAAAAAAAACTTTAAACTTCATTAATTCTCATTTGAAATTCAATAACTTTTCAACTTTATCCTTATTTAGCATATATTATACCTCATATAAACAAAATCAACAAAATAATAAATGAAGGGTAAAATTGTACGTCCATATACAAAATTTGTCTTAGTATCCTATAAATAGGACCAAAAAATGTTTTTTCTTTCTGTCCTATTAATAGAATCAAAGGAGTATTAATTATCTAACTTGAGTTCCACTTGGCTAAAAGAGACCAGCACCTAAAATAATGATAAAAATTATAAAGCTAAAGTATGATTTCATTGAAAAAATTCATTTTTTATTTCCTTTTCATGGATTTTCCTCAATCAAAACACACTAAATTTAAAGGAAAAAAGTATTACCAATGGAGCTTAGGGTTAGTCCCTCACAACAACATGGCAAATTAATATTCTAATCCCCATTAAAAGAGATGCCCACATTAATAGAAGGATATCCATATGTAATAAAAAAAAAATTTACACCAAGAAAATATTAGTTTTTTCACACGGAGTTAACATTTACACTAAGAAACAAACAGGCTGTATATCAAGCCCATTTGGCTAAGAGAGACATCAAAGCAGCACCTAAAAGTAGAGAAATATTGGCTGCAAGTAAAAGACGAATGTTTTTGAGCATTTTATCACTCAGGAAATCGGCAGCTAAGAAATCAACAAGTGCCATATAAATTAAGATTCCTGCCGATGCTGAGTCAAATATTCCTTCGACAATAAGAGCAGTTTCACTATTCTCTTCATACACGTTACTGATCCCCATTCCAATTGCTATTCCCACCGGAGTTGTCAGAGCAAAGAACAATCCCATTATTGCTGTAGTTTTGTTGTTGAATTGGGCCTGCAATTATGCAACAATCTCGAAGAAAAGTTAACTTATCTTTATTTTTTTTAACTTAGAGTATCCTCAATCCTTAATCATTTTATATTTAAAATTAATTTATGTTGAGTAGGGAGCGTCAAATTTAACATCTTTATTAACAATTTGTCTCGAAAACAAGGATGCACAATTTCTATATATTTTGGATGTTATTGTTAACATACAAATACTTAATTAATTTGAGTAAATTAAGTATCGAAGTACTCATGTATAACATTAGATTATATATCATTTTATAAGTTTGTTTTACCTGAAATATCATTTTATAAGTTAGATAAATAAGTTTGAAAAAAAAATATAATGATAAATATGAAAGATAAAATGGGTAAAATATTTATGTAGGATCAAATCTAACCCCTAATTAGCTTCTATGGTTTGAGGACCGGATGTATAGTATTCATTTTCGGCGACAATGATCCAACATGAGTACGAGTTTTCTTTGCTTGGAACTTTGTTTGATGTATATTAAAATGATGATATAGCTGCAGAAAGGGACGCTGTAGATGGAAGACAACAAGAATACACTTGAAATGAATAATTAAATGAGGAGGATATGGTAAAAAAAACAGGCGCCGGCGTTTACAAAATGTTCATAACATTTAAAAATTAAAGAACTAATAACAAAATTAGTCTTATTACAAATATTATTCAATTAAAAATGGCCGTCATGTTGGACAACTACTTGTTATGATAGCAACAAATGAAAATATACAACTAGTTTTCAACAATTCAATGATAAATAACCCAGCCATGAAAATAACGTATATAATTTTTCTATATTTCTTTTTTTTAGTGATATATACTACCTCTAGTTATTAATATAAAAGTTAGATAACTAATTTGTAAATATTAAGCAAATTAGTTAAGTTAGTTATTTCTCATAAATAAGTATTCATCACACACACAAAAAAGGACTGGAGGGCGTATTGTCTTTTCCATGCATGTGCATTAGAAATAGAAATTTCTTAATATATGCAATTATCATAATGACTACTTTAAGGAAAAAAATAAATCAATATGAGAAATAAAATAGATTAGAGTTATATTTTTGATCAAACAAAACTTATAATTAGCTCTTATATTTAGAATAATACGTGGTGTATTTTTTATCATTTATATATAGCAATGAAAACTAAAGATATTAAGGAATGAGGTAGGTACCTGAGTGATACTGCTTCCAAGGCCCATGCCCTCAAATAATTGATGAAAAGTCAAAGCAGCAAGCAGAGGCTTTATAGTTTTGGGACTCTCAGATGCTCCTAAAGATATCCCAATGATCACTGAGTGCACTATTATCCCCATCTCTAACACCTACATTTATTATATATATTCATTCAATTCAAAACACATTCAGTTGTTTCACCACTCAATAGTACAGTAAACCCGAGAAACTATCAGAGACCCGCATGACGTCAACAGTTAATATATAGGGAAAATAGTTGAGGACCAAGACAAGAATATAACCATAAAAAAATTATTAAAACAAGTTAGCAGCGTGGACCTTATTGTTATTTAATTTATTATATATACTGAAACTTGTCATTATTTATCATAGGACTTTTTGGTTTTTCTTTTTTGGCCAACGGGTTTTTTTGGTATTATATTCCTTCATTGGGACAACAAAATAATTTTTCCATATACATATATAAAATATAATACACACCTGTGATATGACTTTTTGACGAACTAGGAGCTGTTGAGAATGAGCATGTGTTGTGTGAGCATGAAGATGAACATGTCCTTCATGTCCTGTGTGTTCCTCTTCATCTCCTTTCGCTTCCATCTTTCCTTTCTCCATATAAAGTTTCTTGAAATACGCAGTGGCGAAAGCGTCCACCATTAGGGTTCCTATGGCGGTAAACATGGCCACAAAACCAGTGAAAGGAAAATCTTCCCATACATGATTGCTCAAGCATGGAGATGTCAGGCGCTCGAATGCCTCCGGGAGCACATGAATGAATCCGGTGGCTAAAATCACGCCGGCGGCGAAGGCCTTGATCAAGAAGAAGATGCCCTTCTCGGGACTTAATGCCGGAACAAACTTTCCCAAGACCGGAATTAGAACTCCGATTGCACTGGCAACTAGTATGGAAACTATGGCTCCTATCTTGTACCTAAGAGCCTTGTCTTTGTCACGATCTTCTTCTTCATCTTCACATGTACACTCTGAAACAACGAGGGGTAGAAGAACTAGAAGGAGGAAGATGAAGAATGTGATAATTTTGGTGCTTCTCGTCATGGCTTTTGAAAAGGTAGAATCTAAGCTAGAAGTTAAAAGCAGATAATGTGGGTTTAAGAGGAATCATATGGTGGTTTTTGTAGGCACAACAAGAAAGAGGAAAACTTGGCGATTTGATTAATGTTGAACAAATTAAAAATACAATATTTGACGGAGAAAAATTGGCGATTTGTATATACAGTTGGATGATTTGATTCCGACTTCGTAGTACTCAATGATGAGGTGTCATCAAATGTCGACATTAGATGTATGAACTAACAAGATCCTATTTAGTTTAAGTTTGTTTATCTAATCTAATGTCAACGGGGGTGCACGCATGAACACATACTCTGTCATGTTGAAATCTTTTCTTCTAATATGGTTTTAAGAATACCGATGCTGGTGATTATTATATTTTAAATTTTAGAAAATGAAGTGGTTTTTTTGCCTCATCAATGCAAAACAAATTAAGTTTTGAAACTGTTGGTTGGAATTCGAAGCAGTCCGAATTACTCCCTCCGTTCCTTATTATAAGAGACATTTGGTGCTTATAGCATGTTTCTATATATAAGATACACTTAAAAGTTGTCTCTACTTTTTTGTATTGATTTCCTATTTTACCCATATTTATTGTCTCCAACTCACACTCTCTCTCCTTCCCACTTTTCTTTCTTTTAATAAATTACCATTGTTCTCTCTCATGTTCTCTCTCCTTATTAATGAGGGCATTTTTGGAAAAAAATTATACTTTTTACATATTAATTGTTCTTAACTAATTTTAACTGTTTTTTTGATCAACGTAATTCGGTTATTCGTCTCTTATAATAAGGAACGGAGGGAGTAACTGAGACATGTTGATTTGATTTTCACGTCCTCTAAAATGTATTGTGTTTCGAAGCAAAGCACGGTTTTGGACTAGTTTCTCATGAAAAGTAAAATCTTTTTACACAAGTCAAGATAAATTTTTTTTCACATATTTATCTTGTATATTAGAAAATTATTTTAAAAAAAAATTAATACGAACACTCTTTTAAGGTATGGTTGTACTACCCATTGAGCTTTCTTCTCATTCTTCTACTTCTAATAGGCCATGAACTAGATCAGAACCATTCTCAAGGAGTCCATAAGAAGTGATCCCGCACATCAATGTAAGTTTTATTTTTTCCTCGTATCCATTTCACACTCCACTGTTGTCTACTTTTCTCCCTTTTTCCTTGTCTATCCATATTTGCTTTGAATTTGTATTGTGATTTTTTTTTTTTTACATTCAATTTTATCTCATACTCCATTTTTTTTATAAGAAAATTTATGTAAGTTAGGTCTTAGGAACTCACCAAAGCCATAACATGCCTCCAGATTCAGATAGCGCTACATATCACCTAGCAATAAGATCTTTATATTGGCAATGAGATTCAAAATTATAACTTTATGAGTTATGAGCCAGCTTTTTAGCAACTAGATCAACTCTTGTTGGACCTCACACCCCGTTAATCATTAATTAGCCTCATATCGCGATATTCTTCTTCTTCTTCTCTACCACATGCACACTCTTGGGGAGAAAAAAAGCTAAGCACTTAAGCACTAGCAAAAGGAAGATTTTGTGTTTGTTTAATTTTTCAATCTTAATTTACAGAATACCAGGTAAGTGTATGAGGAGAATTTTATTTCAAATTATATGAACATATTTATAAGAAGCTCCAAATAAAGCTGTAGACTTTGGTGCTTTTTGCCATAGACAATGGGGAAAAAAATCAAAGCAACATAAAGTGCGTGTTAAACAAAAAAAGAGACAAGTGATTATTATTATTATTATTGGTGCTGCTGGTGCCGCGTGATTTTTATTTATTGGAAGAAGAGTGAAGAAATTAGGGTGATTTGATTAAAGTTTAGCGAATTGAAAACGCAACGTTATTGTATTTGGCACAGAAATACATGTAATCCATTGGATGATTTAATTTCAAGTTCAGAGCAGGCAATATCAGTAGTGTCGTTAAATGTCGACATCCACGATATGAACAAATAAAATATTAAGTTCAATTAAGTGTGCGTTAAATTAGGATCTAATGTCAACGGGAGCCCGCAGAAATAATGAACCCTGTATCATGCAGCATTTTTTTTTTTAAATTTAAGCCAATTAATTAATTAAGAAAACTGAGGTTGATGATTACACGCTAAATCTTAGAAAACGAAGCATTTCATTTTAAATAAAAATTAATTTTTTGGAAAAACCGCACAAAAAGACCCTGAAATATGTAAAATTACAATTTGAGTTTTTCAATTCATAATTATTATCAGGACCAGATCTTAAATATGAATTACGAAATGTTAGGGAAAAGACCAAAATACTCTATTTCTTCTTCTCTTTCTTCCATCCCATCTCGTTCTGCAACTCCAAAATTTTTTTCTCTTTCTGAAAACGTCTTTAATTCTGGTTAAGTATCGAGCAAGAGCATGCATGTAATTTTATCATGTTTGTAAATTTTTTCATGTTTCAAATTTTATCATGTAATTAATTACTCCACCGCGCTACTACCCACACATCAATCTCTTTTCCAACCCTTTTGTTGATTCCGCCAAGCTTGAATCAGTTGTGAAGAGTTTCGGTGCCAAGCAAGAACCCTTGTCTCTATGTATCTTTCTCTACAATCGGGTGCCTCTCAGATTATTTTGGATGTGGCCGTGTAGGTAACAATGGAGGACCAAGCCTATCACAAATCATGTTTCAAGTTTTCACATATGGTGGCTGTCCCATATCACCAATTATGCAGCTCTTGACCGCATCTAGCTTGTTTCAAGTTTCATGGTGGCTATCCCATGTTATGTTCACATATGTAACAAAGTGGGAAAATTGACAAGGAGGAGGATGAAGAGTGTTATTATGCTGATTATGGCAAGAAGTTTTGTTTTGCAGATGATGGTAAAGACTATTATTATGAAGAATATTTTGTTCGTATTATAAAAATAGTTGCTATCACAGTCATATTGGTTCTTTTGTTATTGGCCATAAAAATATTGTTATTTTCATAATAAATGTTGTCATTAATATACTACTGATGAAGAATATTTTGTTTGTATTGCAAAATGTTGTTAGTACTTGACAAGCATTAATTTGTTATTTCCAAACATGAACTTGCTATTTTTAATTATGAACTTGTTATTTCCTATACAAAACTTGTCAATTCGTCATAATTAGTTTGTTATTCCCAACTACTTAATAAAGTTGTTATTACATATACAAAATTTTTCAATTCGTCATACTCAACTTATTATTCCTGACAATTTACCAAAATTATTGTCTCTAATTATAAACTTGTTATTTTCTATATAAAACTTATCAATTTGTCATATTCAACTTGTTATTCTCAACTACTTGTCATTTGGCTGAGGGGTATTTCAAATATTTCATTAAGATTGGTAATATGAGACTGGGTTTTATTTTTTATTTTTCAAATTGAGGGTCCCAAATCACAATTTCACATCTTAGGGTCTTTATTTGCCATTTTGCCTATTTTTTTATTTAAATCACATCCTTAACAAAAAATTAATTAATGTGTGATTTTTCATTTTTGAATGAATATTATGCAACCATATGAATGAAAATTGAAAACGATGTAACATTTAAAATGAGAGGTTATAATGAGAGAAGCGTTTACATTTAGTGTCCGACAGTGTTTTGAACATGATTACCTTTAATAAGATGATATCTATGTCTAGTAAAAAAAACAAAAAGAAAAAGATAGAGCATCATATATAATAAGAATCTCTTAGGAGAGAAGAGAACAAAATATCTTTACATAAATAATTTTACTTTTGTCTTTTGAAGTTTTTTCCCCCAAACTTTATAAAGGTTTTATAAAATATAATTACAAATGACATTTAATACGTAAAATTATAATTTTATAAATTTTTGACGGGCTATAATTTTATAATTAATAGCTAATATATGTACAATATAATATATTCAATAATAATAGATAAATTTATTTAATAGCTGGTCCCATGTGTACAAATTATTTCTCTCTTCATGTGCAATTATTATTGAAATTGATAATATATGCGTGTGTGAAGTAGAAACGAGTGAAACAGCAGAAATAATTGAAACAGCAGAAATTATCATTAATTTTCGTTTGAAAAAATTGGAAAGTATAATAAATATTTGACAAAGTAGAGATTTCGTATACAAATCGTTGGGGCGTTTGAACAAATAAAGTTGAAGTTACAAGAGACTTTGAGAATTCTGTGAGCGATTGAAAAGGTCGCCGGAGAGCACGAAGAACTGCGGGCGGTCACTGGATGGCTAGAATGCGCTGTGCTTTTGTGGGCTGCTTAGGATTTATTAAAATGATTTATAAATAAATTTTTAATTATAGTTTACGAAATACAACGTAAGTACGTGAAAAAACTTTTGTTTTGACATGCGTAAAATGTGACTATAAGTGTTTATAATCAGAATGCCAAAGATGACTGAGAACAAGAAAACACGATAAGGGTAGTTTGGTAATATTAAAAATAACTAGACTGGACGAGACGCAAAAGTATTACCCCTTTCCTTCAAACAAAATTACGTAGAGAATCCCTCTTGCTAAGCAGATAAATATAGCCCGTACAGCTAAATAAAAATCAAGTCCAATAATAGAGGCAGTTAATAGTACTTTTGATCTAATTTAACATTTAATTTGATTCTAAATATAAGATCTCAGTTCACTTTATTTTTTATATTTATCTTTTTTTAAAGATAATCCTTGAAGTAGTTGCTCATGTTATATTTATCAAATACTAGTTCTAACTAATACATATAATTAATAATGATATTTTAGAGAAGATAACACTTATTTATTATCAATAACTAACTTAACTAATTTTTTTTAATTTACTCAAATTAGTCAATTAACAGAGGTAGTATTTAGTTGCTAGAATCAGTAAATAATTACTATTTTCGGTCATTGATATAAAAGCTAGACAACTAATTTAGAGGATTAAGAAAATTAGCTTAAGTTAGTTATTTATAATAAATGTATGTTGACTTTCTTAGAATACCCACATTCAATCTTGCATATTGAAACTATATTTGGGTGGAAACACCTTACAATCAATAGGGATAGTTTTTAGAGCACAGTATAAATTTAGGATACAAAGTGGATTTTGG
The DNA here is from genome assembly GCF_004799145.2 of Neltuma alba. NCBI lineage: Eukaryota > Viridiplantae > Streptophyta > Magnoliopsida > Fabales > Fabaceae > Neltuma > Neltuma alba. Next base: position 23,153 of record NW_021637570.1, on the reverse strand, counting down.
TCTTATATTTAGAACTACCAACTAACTCTTATATTTACTACTGGAGGTAGTATTTACATACTCAAGTTATGGATTTGTTTGATTCTATTTTCTATTATTATGTGTTAAAATATAGGATAATAAAACATACCAAAATGTTGTTCTGATTTTTTGGTTAATTTTCAGAATAAATCACCAACAAAAAGAAAAAGGAAAATATGCTCTTCTACATAAGTTTTATGTTGAGTGTTATCTCGTTATAATTTGACTTTCATTTTCTTGAAAATAAATATGCCACAAACGAACAAAAAAGAAACAATATGCATCTCTTATTAAAATGTAATAATAACAAGCATTAACTAACCCTCACACTCATCTCCCAAAGAATTACTTCCTCCATTCCTTATTATAAGAAACATTTGATGTTTATGGCATGTTCCTATATATAAGAGACATTTAAAAGTTGTCTCTACTTTTTTGTGTTGATTTCCTATTTTACCTATATTTATTGTCTCCAACTCACACTCTCTCTCCCTCCCACTTCTCTTTCTTTCAATAATTTAATTGTTCTCTCTCATGCTCTCTCTCCTTATTAATGATGGCATTTTTGAAAAAAATTATATTTTTTACACATTGATTCTTCTTAACTAATTTTAACTGCTTTTTTTATCAACGTAATTCAGTTATTCGTCTCTTATAATAAGAAACGGAGGGAGTATTAAATACTACCTATAGCTCGTTTGTAGACTATAAATAGGATATTATAATTAGGACTGGAGGTAGCACTTAGTTCACTAAGAAAAACTAATTAATGAGCTTCAAGCCCATTTGGCTAAAAGGGGCATAAAACCAGCATCAAAAAGCACAAAAATGTCTGCTGCGCCATGAAGAAGGATATTATTTTGAATCCTGTCGTTCATGGAATCAGCTGCTAAGAAATCAACAAGTGCCATATATGTTAAGATTCCTGCCGATGCCGCGTTAAATATTCCTTCAACGATCAAAGCATTCTCACTATTCTCATTTTACCCATTCGTAAATCCCATTCCAATGGCTATTCCTAGTGGAGTCGCCAGAGGAGAGAACAAAGTCATCACTGTAATAGTTTTGTTCTTGAATTTCGCCTGCAGTAATAGGAAAAAATCATTATATTATTTTCCCCTTATATTTTATATTATATGCATAACAAATCGGTGGAAGCTGTGGAACTGCTCCACCTGGCACTTGTTATAAAAACCCACTAACCAATTCACATGTACTAATAAAAATAGTTAAAATTACTAAATTTGTTATAAATTTCAAGTGATTTCCAATACAATCCTCATTAATTCACTAAATTTCAACATCGTATTAATTTTTATTAACTCACTACCCTCATTGAATAAGGGCATATATGGATAAAAGCATTTAATACTCATTGAAACTATTAAATGATCTTATAAAAAGGATCAAGAATTTTCTCTAGAAGGACTCTTATAATAAATAAAGACTAGAGGGAGTATTTGTTGATGATACTCTTATTAATAATGCTAACTACTATACTTTAATTTATACGTTATTTTGACAAAAAAACTAAATGCATTATATTTGTAATAAACACAATTATTAATTAGTGAATACATTAAGCTCATTGGATTGGTTATCTACCTGAGTAATACAGCTTCCAAGGCCCATGCCCTCAATGAATTGATGAAAAGTCAAAGCAACAAGAGGCTTTATGGCTTTGGCACTTCGAGATGCTCCCAAAGAAATCCCTATGGTCACTGAGCGCACTAGTATCCCCATCTCCATACCTTCATCCAATAATATATACTCCCTCCGTCCCTATTATAAGATCTAATTTTTTGAATGTGTTTGTCCCTTTTTATAAGATCCTCTTTAAGTTTGTCTGAGCATTTAATACAATATTACCTATTTTATCTCTAATTTAATGTATTTAATACATTTTCTTTCTTCATTTATCTCATTATTACTCTCTCACATTTATCCATTTATATATAGAGGTATATTTGGAAAAAAACTGTATTTGTTATATATTAATTACTTTTAACTAATTTTAACTGTTTTCTTAAACTGCATAATTTAGTTAAAAGGATCTTATAATAAGAGACAGAATAGTATATATATATATATATATTCACCATCCATTCATTAATATATAACATCTTTCTAATTAACTAAATAATGCTCAGAAAAAACAGATTAAGATGATATCAGTTACTCCTTAATTAGGTTTAAAATTACAAGATATTTTTAACTAATCAGATCATACTAATAAGTCAGTTTTAATATCATTATAATGTACTTCCTCCAATCCTAAATATAAAACTCATTTTATAGTATAAATATATAACGTACTCCTTCCGGTTCTAAATATAAGACCCATTTTGTAGTCATATATTACAAAATGAGTCTTCTATTTATGATCAGAAGAATATAATTTTAAAGGATGCTCAGTATATTAAGAGCTACCCAAAAAAATTGCGTCATGGGTTTTGGACTTGTGTGAGGAGACAAGAGAAACATGTTCATCACACTCACGTACGCCGCATAATATGGGTCGTCACAATTTTTAATTTCACTCAACTTGTACGTTTTAATTTGCATCATCTTTTGGGACCAGCTTTTCTCATTTTCCCCCTAGTGCCTGTTGTCATCCTTTGCGTTCAACTACATATTTTCGTGTAAAATAATTGAGCTTAGGCACCTTTTTTTGAGTAAGTAGACATTTGTACTTTTTCGGTAATTTTTTTAATAGCACTTAATATTGTAAAATACTACCTCCGCTCATAATTATAAGAGCTAGTTGACTAATTTGAGGAAATTAGAAAAAGAAGTTAAGTTAGTTATTTGTAATAAATATGTATTGTCTTTTTTAAAATATCCTTACTAATCAAATGTATTAGCTAAACTACCATTGTTAGAAGGACTAGTTTGGGACAAAAATATATAAATATGAGAGATAAAGTGGATTGGGGTCTTATATTTAGAAACAAAACAAAAGTCAAACAAAGGCTTATATTAAGAACCTGAGGTAGTAATTTTGGTCCATTTGGTATTCTAAAATGTTCTTTTAATAACGCTCAGTATTTAGCATCTAGCATACTGAATTATTTTTTTAGTAACCAAGAGCGTGTGGTTGAGCGAAAAGGGGCTCATCCTCCCTTAACCACATTAGGGGACGTTTGATCCCCGCTTAGGCATGGAAAGCGTTTCCTGGCCAGCTATCCCACTCATCGAGATGTTTACAATTAACGATCCGGATTAGTCTGGTTTGTAATTGGATAGATCCAGATTGGATCATCTGTCCCTGAGGGGTTGGCTAGGATACCGGTGGGAAACCCAAAAAAAAAAAACTTCAGTAACATCGGATATCATAAATTAATTTTTAATCATTCATGTCCTAAAATATTGTATCAAAAAGAAAAAAAATAGCTCAATATATTAAGAGCCACCCAAAAAATATATAGCGTCACAGGTTTTGGACTTGTGTGAGGAGGATGCTGCTCTTGAGATTATGTAGCACCAAAGTCCTAGGTAATTCAGTTCAGATTTTGTTGGAGTGATTCGAGGGGAAATGCAATAATGCAATTGAGGCCTAATTATTGAAGTACTTCGATTTCAGAAGTGTTTGGATGGAAATTAAACTATAGTTTCAGAAGTATTTTTATAGTTTATAAAGCAATATATAGAGGAGTTTACCTCGTTTTGCGGAAAAAACACCCTCTTCATTTGAGAATATAATGAGGCAACTTTTTAGGGGGCCCAACTCCTCCCTGGATACCATGGAATTGGATTCTCTCCACTACCTTCCCATCCTCTTCTCCTCCACTACCCTCCTTTTCTTTCACAACCATTGGATCAAAACTCCAATGGTCCAGATTTAATATTTTATAACATTTTATAAAAATAAATATTATGATAAAAAATAGATAAATAAATTTAAACTGTTAAAATCTAATCTGAACAGTTCACAACTATAGACTGTTATTATAGAGCAATTTTTTTATTACAATTGTAAATTGTTCAGGCCAGATTTTAATAATTTAAATTTATTTATTTATTTTTTAATAACATTATTTTTATAAGATGTTAAATCTGGACATTGGAATTTTGATCCAATGGTTGTGAAGAGAAAAAAAGGATAGTGGAAGAGAAGAGGATGGAGAAGGTAGTAGAGAGAATCCAAGTCCAGATACCACACGGGAAGGGAAAGAAAAGAACAAGCATTATACAGGGAAAAAGAGGGAATGCCCTTTCCCCCCGCCAGTCTTGGCGGGAAAAGGGAAACAAAGTGAAATGACAATTCTGTTGAGATTTTATCACAAATTTACCATCGTGTCCCTGTACTGGCCTAGTGAGGCTTGGGCTAAAAATTAATGGCTTTTATTCCTAAGCCCAAATGGGCTTTTGATTAGGAAGGCCACCTTGCGACTTGGTCATTGGTCAACTTCATAGGTTAAGGCTGCGTTTGAGGTGGCAACCTCAAATCATGATACCCAATTAGACATGATGGGATAGCACGTTACATTATTATACACGGATTGGCTAATTAACTCTTATTGTGCATCAGATTTACAATTTTTATTTGCTTTTTATGGGCTCATTTGGAACTGCTTATTAGCAGTTTTTAATCGTGATTTATGATATACGAAGTAAGTAGTGAGATGAGTTTTGTGTCCAATTATTCTAATAAATAAGAGACTTACAATAGGTCTCGAGTGATTCACTGTATGCAAGCCGACCAAAGGAAAAAAAAAACAACTTCTTTTGAGTATCATATTATAGTGTGAATAATGTGTTTAGTTATTAGCTTTTTATTAGATCGGGGCAGATGAATTTTTATTAGCTTTTGTCTTTAGTTATTTGCTGACTATAAATTCCTCTGCTCCTCGACTATTAGCTTTCTGCGTTGGTAGCAAATAAATAATCACTAAAAATTCAATTATATTGCAGATAAACTGGTGGTCCATCAATAAGTTGTTAGGATTGCGATCTCATAGGTGACGTTGCTTCTGGTTAGAGTAAAAGATGAACGTTCTTTATCGCATTTGCATTGGATCCCTTGTCGGATATTTAGGATCTCATAAATAAACATGCACACACACACACATCCCTTGTCGGATACTTAGGATCTCATAAATAAACATGCACACACACACACATCCCTTGTCGGATACTTAGGATCTCATAAATAACATGCACACACACACACATCCCTTGTCGGATACTTAGGATCTCATAAATAAACATGCACACACACACACATCCCTTGTCGGATACTTAGGATCTCATAAATAAACATGCACACACACACATCCCTTGTCGGATACTTAGGATCTCATAAATAAACATGCACACACACACACACGTGCGCGCGCGCGCGCGTGTGGGGAGGATTAAAAACGCACTGATACGTATAAGGCTTATGATCTCTTGAAAGGTACGTAGGCCAACTTTGAGTCAAATAGATGAAGAATAAATTAAACCATTATTATTTGATATATAAATAATTGTTCAGAATCAGATATCTATGATGATGCATGCTTTCATATTTTAATTTAATGCTTTAAGGACGACGGCGTTATATAGATTTGACAGAATTCTCTCCCATGTATGTGATGATTCGCCGTTAATTAACGTGTAAAGCCTATTTATATATCATGCTCTACCCCGATTCTGAGCACCGTGTCTTCATCTGGAAACATTAATTTCTCTACCGAAACTATCTTCCTTTCTACTTTCTTCTTCCCCAAGCTCCAGTTCGTTCCTTCACTCAACCTGCTTCTATATATCAGGTTGAATATTTCCCTACTTTGGCTGCTGTTTAAAAGCAGCAACTAAAGTAGAGAAATAATATTTGAGTTAAGTTGAAGACGGCGGGTACTATTTTGCATTCTATCAGCCATAAATTCTGCAGCTAAAAGATCAACGAGTGCCGTATAGATTACAATTTGATGCTTGCACGCAGACGTTGCATTGAATATTTCTAAGCATTCTGACTATTCTCATTGATTGTACACTTTGGAAATTCATACTCTAATGGCCATTCCCATGAATCGTTAATTAGACCAAAGAACGATGCCATCACTGCGCAATAGTTTTGTTTTTGAATTTGGCCTGCAATGAGCCTATTGTGGTGATGTGTCTTGTAGTTTCATTGCAGGCCAAATTCAAGAACAAAACTATTGGCATTGTTCTTTGCTCTGACTGCTCTAGTGGGAATCAATATATATATATATATATATATATAGACATTACTGGAATAGGAACTTTGAACGAAAGTATATATGATGAGTACAGTCGAATGCTTTCATCGTTGAAGGAATATTATTATATGCAGACATATTGTAATCTATATCGGACTTGTTCATCTGTTAGCTGCGGACTTTTCTGGCTGATAGAACGCAAAATAGTACCCGCCATCTTCAACTTAATGTCATATATTATTTCTCTACTTTAGTTGCTGCTTTAGTATCTACAACATCCCTTCTTCTTTTTTCCCTTAGTTTTCTGCTTTTTTTAATTTGTCTTATCTAATTTATGTTAGAAAAGTAAAGTTCCGTTGCAGTTTGTATTATCAATTATCATTGAAAAGTGGAAACTCAAGAGTTACAATTTATTATTTACTTATCATCATCATATCACAGTGGGTTTATTATATATCGAGGAGAAATGAATATATCTAAAGCTATAAATATATATATATATATATATTGCTTATCATGGTGAATTAACAATTAGAAAAGAACACAAAAACTAAGTCATGCTATGTCTTTTTCACTAACTTCTGCAAGGCATGTATTGCTGAATACATGACATCGGAATGTGATTCTCTTCGTATCCTAATTTTGCTCAAGCAAATAGTCCCTGTACGTAGAAAGCATTTGAGCAGCGTTAAGGCTTGACTGATGAATCATCATCAAGTATCTTCAAAGAATCATTTAATTTAATAATTACTAGATATTTTGATGTGAAAAATTATTTACATTATTTTATTTTATTATACCCCACTAAAACTAAACTAACATATTAGCATTTCTACATGATACTTAATCCATCAGTTAGTAATTAAAGATGTGAGACACTATAAAGTTGTACTAAGCAGTGATGCTACCATTATCAAAATCGGTCTCCCAAACTCACTCATTCTTTTTTTTTTTTGTGTGAAAAAAAAATGAATGGCTTTGGACATACATATGCAACGGACACAGAAAAAACAGAAGTGACAGAGACGGGGAAAGTGATGGTTAACAAGAAGAGTACTGATAGTGAGTGCCTTACATCACGACTTTTTTAAACTTGTTGGTAATAGAGAAGAGGTAACTCTACTAATCTACTACCTCCGATTCTAATTATAAGAGCTAATTGACTAATTTGAGGAGATTAAGGAAATAAGCTGAGTTAGTTATTTATCCTAAATAGGTGTTATCTTTCCTAAAATATCCTTACTAATCAAGTGTATTGACTAGAACTATTATTGTTAGAAGGACTACTTTTGAAAAAAAAAAGTATAAATATAAGAGACAAAGTGGATTTGGGTCTTATATTTAAGACCAAAATAAAAGTCAAATAGGGTCTTATATTAAGGATCGGAGGTAGTATTATGGTTCTAATAGCTATTTATATTATAGTTAATGGCTAATCTATTGTCGATATGATGAAAATTTTATGGTTATATATCTTATGTATTATTTTATACTATTTTATTAATATGCTTTAATGGCTCGATGTCTGTCTATATATTCTTTTGTGGGGGTGGCTATTGATGGTGACGATGAAGGGAGAATGCTTTTTTTTTTTCTTTTTTTAAAAAAGTGAAGGGCATTAATGTCATTCCACTCAACTTTTGAATCTCATAGACTGATTTGGGATTTTTTTATTTCAGGAGACTAATTTGGGATTTGGAATTTAATGTTAGAGGTATTCATCCACTAAAATTTATAAAACATTCCACGTCCCCTTTATAAAAACACTTTTTTAATCGATAACCAATTAATTTCAATATTTGACTTTATTTTTTTTGCTTTATTGATAATTGTAATTTAATTTATTTTAAATTCATAAATATGACTTCTTTAATTAATTTAATAATATTTCGTTATGTCATATAAATAATAAATATAAAAAGATTTTGGGAAAAACAATGTAATCTGGTCTCTACAGGAAAAATTCTCTTGGAAAAAAGAGAGAGAGAGAGAGAGTAATTTATTCAACTTCCATAAAAATTAATTCATCAATACCAATATAAAATGCTTAAACTAAATACTATATTCCCTCGACAATATATATGTCAGAATCTCAACAATCATGGGGAAAATTTTTTGGCCGATAAGGGTAAAAAAGTAATTTAGTTAATTTTCAAAAAACCAATTCATCAATATCAATATAAAATACTTAAACTTTTTTGCCTGAATGTTATGTTCACTCGCGTACTCGACAACGTATTAGAAGGTCGACATTTATCGCCACTCATCTGTGTCTATGTATACATTAAACTAGTCTTGAGTCTTCTATCCCGTGATCTGCGAAATTTAGATTTACTTTTTTAAAAATAAAAGGGAAAAATGAAAAGAACGGGACAATAATATTTCTGCAGTAGGCTGCGATTTCAATTTATATATAATATGAAAACAATGATAAATTTCCTTTTTAATTTATTAATCATAAATAATAAAACTCATTTTAAAAATTTTATGTAATTGAAAAAAAATCATATATATAAGAACCTTACCTTTCTTTTCCTAAAAAGGCTTAAAATAAGTCATTTTCTAATTTAAAATTTCCACGAAATATAACTGCTCATATTCATCTCAAAATCAGTCAAATCATTAAAGGTAACAAATATGTTATATAAAATAAAAATAATTTACTGTTCTTTTTTACTTCTTTATTATTCATTCTTCAAATGTATATAAATTATTTATTAAATAGCAAGTATTAAGGAAATTATAACAGAAAGATCACTTTTATGTCAACCACCTCTTTATATATCTCCGTGAATCACACATTTCCTTGCTCTTACTTTCACTGTTTTGGCTTTTCCAGTTCATAACATTTCAAAAAGACGTGGCCAAAAGCACCAAAATCTTCACATTCTTCGTCTTCCTCTAACTGATTTTTCTTCCAGTCCTAGTTGTTTCAGAGTGTACATGTGATCAACAAGACGAAGTCGTTGGTGACAAAGCCAGGGCTCTTCGCTACAAAGTAACAGCCCTAGCTTCTATACTCCTGGCGAGTGCAGTCGGAGTTTTGACTCCGTCATTAAATCGGAATGTTTGTGCCGGCATTAAGTCCTGAGAAGAACATCTTCCTTCTAATCATGGCTTTTGCCGCCAGCATGATCCTATCCACCGGCTTCATTCACGTCCTTCCTGAAGCATATATTCACGTCCTTCATTCACATCCTATAACGTATAATTTTAAAGAGTGGGAGTTATATATATATATATACACACACACACACAAACACATACACACACCTGTGATATGACTATCTTACGAGTAGAAGAATCCAACGACCCATGAGTATGAACATGACCTGTGTTTTTCTCTTGGTCTCCATTATTGGAATACGTAGTGGCGAAAGATTCCACCATTAGGATTCCCATGGCAGCACACATGGATACGAAACCAGAGAAAGGAAAATCTCCCCATGGATGTTCGCTCAAGCAAGGGGAAGTCAAGCTCTCGAATGTGTCAGGAAGGACGTGAATGAAGCTGGTGGATAGGATCACGCCGGCGGCAAAAGCCCTGATCAGAAGGAAGATGTTCTTCTCAGGACTTAATGCCGGCACAAACATTCCAATGATCAGAATAAAAACACCGACTGCACTCGCCAAGAGTATAGAAGTTAGGGCTGCTACTTTGCAGCGAAGAGCCCTGGCCTTGTCACCAACGACTTCGTCTTGTTGATACATGTACACACTGAAATAACTAGGGCTGGAAGAAAAATCATTTAGAGGAAGACGAAGAATGTGAAGATTTTGGTGCTTTTAGCCATGTCGTTTTGAAATGTTATGAACTGGAAAAGCCGAAACAGTAAAAGTAAGAGTAAGGAAATATGTGATTCACGGAGATATATATAGAGGTGGTTGACATAAAAGTGATCTTTCTGTTATAATTTCCTTAATACTTGCTATTTAATAAATAATTTATATACATTTGAAGAATGAATAATAAAGAAGTAAAAAAGAACTGTAAGTCATTTTTATTTTATATAACATATATATTACCTTCGATTATTTGACTGATTTTGAATTAGATATGCTCAAATATATTTCGTGGAAATTTTAAATTAGAAAAAGACTTATTTTAAGGCTTTAATTTTTAGGAAAAGAAAGGTAAAGGTCGTTATATGATTTTATGAAAATAGAAAAAAAGCAACCTATTCAGCGAGATTGTGGCATGCATATAGTGACCACAGAAAGATGCGCTGACGACCAGAGTTGTTGGGGGTACTGTTGTGGGAAGGTGCAGTGACGTGGGGAAACCCGAAAGCTGGTATGAGATACAACTGAATAATGGGGACACTGCTAATAATATGGGTTCACGTTTTCCTGCTGGCTCATCTACTTCAAATCATGTGTTCTGTCCTTATAACCGTCTAGCCGTGTTGTCCTGTATGTTAGTATCTTATCGCTGAACCCATTCCCCTCAGTTCTTCTATCTATCACCAGCTTTTGTATTAGCTTCTTCCTCCTAAAGCCCAACATTTCTCCACTTCCAATAGCGTCCTTCCTTTCTTCTCTTTCAATCTCTTCATACAAATTAATAATCCCATTTCACCTCACTGTTATAAGATCGTTATTTTTTTTCTCACCAACAAATCTATTTTTTTTATTTAAATGTAATATTTAACATCTCAAAACATTAAATATATCATTTTATGATAAAAAATAAAATAAAGTAATAATGTTTCACTTTCGTAGAGTTTATGTTTAAATCAATACTTTAATTAAAATGTATTATACATTTACAATTATGTACTATATATACTCTTCTTATACTTAATATAAAACCTAATTAAATGGTCGATGTGAGTCTTATATGTAAAACTTATTTCATATGTTTATCGTTTTTTTACCAAATTAACCTTATGGATATTCCCTCAACAATGATCAAGTAGTAGAGGGAGCATGAAAAAAAAATCATATTAACTAATTTAACTAACATCTTTAATCTACTCAAATTAGTTAATTAGATCTTACATCAAAGACTGAAGGAGTACATATATAAATTCTTTTATTAGTTTTAGTATCTACTTAAAAATCATTTTTCTACTAATTTGATGGATAAAGTTTAATATGTTGTATGTATGTGTCTATATAAAATACAATTGACAAAATGAATTTCAATAATTTACAAATGATCAAAAGAAAGTGACTTCCAGCTATGATTTCAATTGGTACCGTAGAAAGTCATATTTTTAGCAATGATTTTTTAAAGTCGCTGTTGGAAGTCCGAGGTTTAGTTGCAAATCTGATTGTTGTCACTGAAAGTCACACTTTTGGAGTTGTTGCTTAAAGCGTGACTTTTTACAATTATTTTTTCTCACCAACAAATATAATTTTTTGTTTAAATAAAATATTTTTTGTTCAATTATAGTCACACAAAATCATACTTTTAGCAGTGATTTTTAAAAGTTGTCATTAAAAGTGTAAGTTTTAAGTGCGACCTTAATTATCGCCGCTGAAAGTCACACTTCTAGAGTCGCAGCTTAAAATGGGACCTTTTACAACTATTTTTTCTCATCAACAAATATAATTTTTTTATTTCAATATAATATTTGACATCTCAAAACATTAAATGTATCCTTTTTTTTATGAAAAAAATAAAATAAAAGTTAATGATATTCCATTTTCATAATGTAAATTTATAATTAAAAATTTAATATAATAAAAACTGATAACATAATGTAAATTATTTTCAATAAATTTTTTAAAAATTAGATAATTAATTAAAAAAAATAAATTATTTTCTCCATTTTTTCTAAACATTATATTAATATATAAATTAATATATGTGTGTGTTAACGTAAAAGACGTTGGGGTGCGAATATTATTTTGATAAGATGTTATAATTTTTCAATACTACCTTGAAATGAAAATATAAAAAATAAAATTTAGTCTATTATTTTTCCATAAAATTATATCATCATCAGTAAACATAATGTAAAAAAAATTATGAATAAGCTCTTTAAAATTATATGATTAATTTAAAATAAAATAATTTTTAAACTAATGAAAAATAGTACATGTAATCTAATTAATTTATAATATTGTAAATATTAATCTGACAAACAATTTATTAATATATTAAATAGATATTATTAATCAATAAAATGACACTAAAATATATTAAATAAATAATATTATTTTAATTACATTCATATTTTATTTTATTAAAAAATAATATTATAAATATAATACGTGTAGATATGCTGATATCCTATTTTATATTTTGAATAAATAATGTGTGTGTATAAATAATAAATATAAAAAGATTTTGGGAAAAACAATGTAATCTGGTCTCTACAGGAAAAATTCTTTTGGAAAAAAAAAAGAGAAAGAGTAATTTATTTAATTTCCATAAAAATTAATTCATCAATACCAATATAAAATACTTAAACTAAATACTATATTCCCTCGACAATATATATGTCAGAATCTCAACATTTATAGGGAAAATTTTTTGGCCCATAAGGGTAAAAAAGTAATTTCCCTTAATTTCCAAAAAACTAATTCATCATCAATATCAATATAAAACACTTAAACTATTTTGCCTGAATATTATATTCACTCGACAACGTATTGGAAGGTCGACGTTTATCGCCACTCATCTGTGTCTATGTATATATTTTTTCCCAAACCATGGTTTGGCTTATCACCCAAACATCCCCTAAGACCAAGAGTCTTGAGTCTTCTTCTATCCCGTGATCTGCAAAATTTAGATTTACCTTTTTTAAAAATAAAAGGGAAAATGAAAAGAATGGGACAATAATATTTGTGCAGTAGGCTGCGATTTCAATTTATATATAATATGAAAACAATGATAAATTTCCTTTTTAATTTATTAATCATAAATAATAAAACTCATTTTAAAAATTTTATGTAATTGAAAAAAAATCATATATATAAGAACCTTACCTTTCTTTTCCTAAAAAGCCTTAAAATAAGTCATTTTCTAATTTAAAATTTCCACGAAATATATTTGCTCATATTCAACTCAAAATCAGTCAAATCATTAAAGGTAATAAATATGTTATATAAAATAAAAATAATTTACTCTTCTTTTTTACTTCTTTATTCATTTTTCAAATATATATAAATTATAGGTTGATACAAACTTTGATTCCTCAAATTTATCTTCATTTTAGTTTTAGTCCTTTAAGTTTCAAACTAAGAGTATAGAAGCTAGGGCTGCTACTTTGTAACGAAGAGCCCTGGCTTTGTCACCAACGACTTCATCTTGTTGATCACATGTACACTCCGAAACAACTAGGGCTGGAAGAGAAACCAGTAAGAGGAAGACGAAGAATGTGGAGATTTTGGTGCTTTTGGCCGTGTTGTTCTGAAATTGTATATGCCAAAACGGTGAGAGTAAGGAAATATGTGATTCACGGAGATATATATATATATGTATATAGAGGTGGTTGATATAAAAGTGATTTTTCTGCTATAATTTCCTTAATCGTTTCTATTTAGGTTTTAATAAATAATTTACATACATTTGAAGAATGGATAATAAAGAAGTAAAAAAGAACTGTAAGTCATTTTTATTTTTATAACATACATATTACCTTCGATGATTTGACTGATTTTGAATTAGATATGATCAAATATATTTCGTGGAAATTTTAAATTAGAAAAAAGACTTATTTTAAGGCTTTAATTTTTAGGAAAAGAAAGGTAAAGGTTGTTATATGATTTTATGAAAATAGAAAAAAAAGTAACCTATTCAGTGAGATTGTGGCATGCATGTAGCTAGTGACCACAGGAAGATGCGCTGACGACCAGAGTTGTTGGGGGTACTATTGTGCGGAGGTGCAGTGACGTGGGGAAATCCGAAAGCTGGTATGAGATACAACTGAATAATTGGTATACTGCAAATAATATGGGTTCACGTTTTCCTGCAGGCTCATCTAACTCAAATCATGTGTTCTGTCCTTATAACCGTCTAGCCGTGTTGTCTTGTATGTTACTCCTCCAGTCCTTAATATAAGACTTAATTATTGAGTTGATTTTGGTCTTAAATACAAGACTCATTTATCATATTTATCAATTTTCTCTAAATTATCCTTATAGATACTCCCTCAACCATAATCAAGCAGAAGAGGAATATGGTATTAAGAAAGATGATTATGGTATTTTAGAAAAAACGTGTCACATTTTTTATAATTAACTAACTTACCTAACTTTCTCAATCTAATCAAATTAATTAAATAAGTCTTATATTAAGAACAGGAAGAGCAGTTTCTCATCGCTGAACCCATTCCCCTCAATTCTTCTCTCTATCACCAGCTTTTGTTTTATCTTCTTCCTCCTCAAGCCCAACATTTCTCCACGTCCAATACCGTCCTTCCTTTCTTCTCTTTCAATCTCTTCATACAAATTTATAATCCCATTTCACCTCACCTCACTATTATAAATTTGTTATTTTTTTTCTCGCCAACAAATCTATTTTTTTATTTAAATGTAATATTTAACATCTCAAAACATTAAGTGTATCATTTTATGATAAAACATAAAATAAAGCAATAATGTTCCACTTTCATAGAATTTATGTTTAAATCAATACTTTAATTAAAATGTATTATACATTTACAATTATGTACTATATATACTCTTCCTATACTTAATATAAGACTTAATTAAATGGTTGATTTTAGTCTTATATGTAAGACTTATTTCATATGTTTATCATTTTTTTACCAAATTAACCCTATGAGTATTCTCTTAACAATGATCAAGCAGTAGAGGGGAAATGAAAAGAATATCATATTAACTAATTTAGCTAACATCTTTAATCTATTCAAATTAGTTAATTAGATCTTAAAACTGAGGGAATACATATATAAATTCTTTTAATAGTTTTAGTATCCACTTAAAAATAATTTTTCTACTAATTTGATGGATAAAGTTTAATATGTTGTATTTACGTGTCTATATAAAATACAATTGACAAAATGAATTTTAATAATTTGCAAATGATCAAAAGAAAGTGACTTTCAGCTATGATTTCAATTGGCACCACAGTAAGTCATACTTTTAGCGGTGAATTTAAAAAGTCACTGTTGGAAGTCTGAGGTTTAATTGCAAATCTGATTGTTGTCATTGAGAGTCACACTTTTAGAGTTGTTGCTTAAAGTGTGACTTTTTACAATTATTTTTTTCTCACCAACAAATATAATTTTTTGTTTAAATAAAATATTTTTTGTTCAATTATAGTCACACAAAATCATACTTTTAGCAGCGATTTTTTAAAATTGTCATTAAAAGCGTAAGTTTTAGGTGCGACCTTAATTATCACCGCTGAAAGTCACATTTTTAGAGTTGCCACTCAAAGTGTGACCTTTTACAACTATTTTTTCTCATCAACAAATATAATTTTTTATTTCAATATAATATTTGATATCTCAAAACATTAAATGTATTATTTTTTTATGAAAAATAAATAAAAGGTAATGATATTCCATTTTCATAATGTAAATTTATAATTAAAAATTTAATATAATAAAAACTGATAACATAATGTAAATTATTTTCAATAAATTTTAAAAATTAGATAATTAATTAAAATAAAAATAAATTATTATCTCCATTTTTTTCTAAACATTATATTAATATATAAATTAATATATGTGTGTGTTAACGTAAAAGACGTTGGGGTGGGAGTATTATTTTGATAAGATGTTATGATTTTTCAATACTATCTTGAAATGCAAATATAAAAAATATAATTTAGTCTATTTTTTTCATAAAATTATATCATCATCAATAAACATAATGTAAAAAAATTATGAATAAGCTCTTTAAAATTATATGATTAATTTAAAATAAAATAATTTTTAAACTAATGAAAAATAGTACATGTCATCTAATTAATTTATAATATTGTAAATGTTAATCTGGCAAACAATTTATTAATATATTAAATAGATATTATTAATCAATAAAATAACATTAAAATATATTAAATAAATAATATATTTTAATTACATTCATATTTTATTGTCTTCAAAAAGAATATTATAAATATAATACGTGTAGATATACTGATATCCTATTTTATATTTTTAATACACACACATTATATTATATACGTATATATTATCTATTTATATATTAAAATTATATGCATTTATAATTACAATATATATGTATATAAATATCATACTATAAATAATATATATACATTTGTGTACAGTATGAATGATATATTTATTTCATACCTCAAAGTCATTCTAGCTGAGATGTCAAAGTGATTCACGTTGCTTTGGTGACAATTTTTTATCGTCGTTGAAAGTCAAATTTTTTATAGTGCCTTCACTCACTTCTCTCATTTTAGGCTTTATCTTTTTTTTTTTAAGCCAAATTTTAGGCTTTATCAAACAAACATCTTGACTCTTATGATAGGCAAGGACGACCCCGATTGGCAAGGCTGAATTCAAAGAGAGCTCGGCCCTCCAGATCTCGTTGCTAATTAAGAACACCGTCTTTCGATCTCTAAGGTAGCTTTTGCTTTGAGTTCAGCAATTTTTTTCCTTTTTACAGTGGAAGATCCTCTTAGAAATTGGAGGCAGGTGAAGAGACTTAGCATATTCATCAGCATAATTTTCTATTATATTTCTGAAATATATTTGGACAGGACATTCAATGTTATCATGAGGAAAATGAAGCTAGCATTGAATTTGATCCTGTGTAATTTAAACTACTTTGGCCAGTCTTAGCACATGTATTCGTAGACTCTCAGGCCTGCTTCGCCTCACCCGCATAATGGTTCACTAAGGAACGATGAAGATACCATTCGCAAGCTCTGTAACTTGAACCGTCATTAATGATATATGAGTTCCTTCAAAATTCTTGGATTTTCCGAGTGGGAAGAGGGACTCAACAATGGGAGGAACATAAACGGGTTCGAGGATGACAACAATTGTAGCCTTTCATCAAAGTTCTTGTATATTACTCCTCTGCTCCTAATATAAGACTCATTTTGTAGTGTGAATTATACTACAAAATAGGTCTTATATTTATACTATAAAATGGGTTTTATATTTAGGACTGGAGGAGTATTTTGCCCTTAAGATAACTGGGTTTCTCAACCATTATCAAACCCACTAATGTTCCTGCAATCGTTGAGTCTTTCCTCGCGCTTGGCAAATCAAAGAATTTTGAAGACCTCATCTACTGTTAATGCAGTTTAAATTACGGAGGAGCTTGTGAACAGCATCTTCATTGTTTTTGCAATGAATCGTTGTATCAGTGAGATGAAACCAACTTAGGATTCCACCAATACATAGGCTAAGTTTGGCCCAAATGGTTTGAAACACATAGCCATGCACGTAGGGTTGAATTCGAAGCTGCTTCATTTAAACGATGATTTCCTCGTAATAACAATGAACATCCTATACGAGTGCATATTTCAAAGATACATTGAAAAATTATGTTGATTATGAATATGTTAAGTCCCTTCACTCACCTCTATTTTTTACGTGAAATCTGTGATTCAGCCTGCTCAGGGTAAGTCTTAAAAGAGGAAACAAAGATGAGGAAGACAAGGGGAGACATTTGGAGACGAATCAAGACCGTGCGATAAGGCGACGTGGAAATTACCAATATTCATGATGAGAATATATATAATCAAACTGTTCTTATTATTGAAAGAATTTTTAACATTATTTGCAATATAAAATTATTCACAAGTCAATTCATCAGTATTTAATTTCAATATAAAATTATAGATAGGAATATTATTCGTAAATCATGAACAATTTCCAATACTCCGCTTCACAATCTGGAAACCCCCAAAGAACCATCCGTTCTTCTCCTCTAATCTCTTCATGAAACCTCATCCCATTCCTCTTTCTTCCATTCTCTCTCTAGCTCGACTCCTCTCTCTTCTTATAGGCTTCGTCAAACAACCTTCTGACTCTCGTGCACGATGGTTGAATATAAGGACAGCCCCTAATTTCAATGAAGAACATGCCAAGAGCTACCCTTTCAGCGGCAGGAAATTGTGCTTATTGCCATCGTCATTTTTTCTTCATTGTCATCTTAATAGTTTACATCCACCTACGACACGATTACTAGTTTGACGTACGTACAAGCTCGCTATCGCCACCGCTCTCTCACCTTTTATACACACACATATATATACTCTTCCTGTCCTTAATATAAAACTTTTTTAACTAATTTGATTAGATTAAGGAAGTTAGATAAGTTAGTTAATTATAAAAAATATAATATGTTTTTTCTAAAATACTATAATCTTCTTTTTTAATACATTTTCTTCCTCACTTATTTGATTATGGTTGAAAGAATATCCATAGGAATAATTTAGAAAAAAATTGATAAATATAAGAAATATGTCTTATATTTAGGACTAAAATTAACTAACAATTAGGTCCTATATTAAGTACCGGAGAAGTATATTATATTGAACACCACCACTCCTGGCATGGCCTCGTCGAGCAGTCTTCTTGATTCATCTCTACTCATGTCTCTCCCCACCTTTGTGTACTCTTCCGAGACTCACCCTGAGCAAAACTCAATCTGTTTCGACCTATTCGAACTCAGACAAGCAGCTTGCGAATTATTCAACCTGCTTGGATTGGAGTGGCCCTATCTCTCCCAATTTTATATACTGTCTTTGACTATTGTGGAGGGCTAATTTCAGAGTTTCTATCTTCTCTAGCGTGATGTCCAAAAACATACACCCAAGTCATCACATTCTTCCTTTTCTTTTTGCTCCGGCTTAATTCCAGCTTGGCCCTTTCAGAACGTACATGGCAAGAAGAAAAACATCATGATGACCAAGTTAAAGCTCTCAGGTACATAAAAATAGCAGCCATAGCTTGGACATACTCTTTGCGAGTGTGATCGGAGTTTTGATTCCAATCATTCAAAAGTTTGTCACTGCTTTAAGTCCTCATATAGGATCTTCTTCGTATATATTGTCCACCGATCGAATCCATTCACGTGCTCCCGAGCCAACGCACTTGATATAAGTTGACGTGTTCTTGCTTGAACGAACATCATATCCATGGAAAAAAGATCCACTTCACTGGTTTTGTGGCTATGTATGTGCACGGCCATGAGAACCCTAATGGTAGATGCTTTCGCACTTTGTACTTCAAGAAATTTCATATGATACCAAGGACACTTGACGCAACACATATATAGTCATGCTCATAGGTCGTCACATTCTTCTACTTCATCTCAACTTCGTCAAACCAAAAAAGATGAAACAAATTAAAACAAGTTGAGTGAAATTAAAAATGGTGACGACCCACATCATGCGGCGTACGTGAGTGTGATGAACATGTTTTTTTCTGTCTCCTGTTGCTCTTCCTTTCAATCATATATATGGAAGTTATGGCTGCTATAGTTTGAAGCCGAGAGCCATAACTTGGTCATCATGATGTTGTCTTCTTGGCATGTACCTTTTGAAACAGCTAAAGCTGGAGGCAGGAGCACAAAGAAAACGAAGAATGTAATGCTTTTGGGCATGGCGCTGGAGAAGGTAGAAACTCCCCAACACTCAAAAGACAAAGAGTATATAAAACAGGTAGCAACTCACTGTGGACACTCAGGAGAAGTGGTCAGAATACTCTCTGACATTTTATTCAATGGAAAATATGATGAGCCTTATACAAATATAATCTTCTGATCCTAAATATAAGACTCACTTTATAATATAAAATACTATAAAGTTGATCTTATATTTCGAATCGGAGGAGTATATACACACGGGCTTTGCACCTTCGTTAACGGCGTGTTTCTGCCAACTGTTTGCAAATTTCTAGTCACCAACATAACCACACACACTCGCACATATATATGTAAAAGGCAAAAGGCGATGGTTTCTACGTAAAATAGCTTGTGTAAATTGAACAACTTTATTTCCTCTCCAAAGCTTGAAGAAAGAATGAATAATTTGTTCGTAGGTAGTTTTAAAGGATCAATCTTATAGAAAAGATGGCGGCGAGACATCCGATGTTTAGTTCCCCCCCCCCCCCCCTCTTCCCATTTTCGTTTCGGGCCGAACGTGCATGGACCATCTCAATTTGTTTCTGATTTAACCTTGAAAATCCAGAGCATGCGCTGTTATAAAACAACAATACTGTATTTTTACCATCTAAAAACAATTTTAAAACCGTATAAATTTAAAATTTTAACTTATAACGCTTAAGTAACAAAATTATTATTATTATTTTAAAAAACTTACATTTAAAGAATTGTCTTTATTTAAACTGGGAAAATGACAAAAAAAGAAACTAAAATTTGTAAATGCCAAATAAGGAATGTCAACAAAAATTTGTTGTCATTTGTAAATTCAGTGTTGTCAATACCAAATAAAATATTGTTACCAAATCTGATTTGGGATTTAATAATTTTCAACTTCTTTTTTTTGTCATTCTCCCTTTGAATTCTATATTCATTGAAATAAATTTTTCAAAAATATAAACAAAGAAAAGAAAAGAAAGTTGTCTTCTAAAAGTTCATGGCTTTAAGATATTATAAATAAACAAGTACATCAAGATGCCGCGATGTGAAGGGAACATTAGCGGTGCGTAGGTGCGTAGGTTTTTATGCCTCATCAACAAGAAGAAAAACTTAATTAGTTTGACAAATGACAAGTTCAGCCAAATGCATAGGTTTTAAATGTGACCCCAGCATAAATATCTTCATTTTTTAAAATTTATAATTTAGATATAACTTTGACGATTGGTTTATCTTGCTTCCAGCTGATCAAATCCTCTTGCTTCAATTGGTGGGATCGATTGTTGCAGATAAGGATGTGAAATGAGTTTTTTTTTTTTTTTAAGTGAGGTATTTTGTCCTTTTTAACCGAATTTCAAAATACCACCTAGGTGCTCCCGTGCCGTGAGATTAAATTAGGCAAATTTAACGCACCATTCCGAGATTTTGGAAAACCCTGAGGTAAAAATAAAAAATAAAAATGAATATTGACCCGGTCAACCCTGTGTGCTGTGGTCTCCTCTTTTACCGTGATTGACTTTGCTTTTATTCATATTGAAGAAAGCATTTTTGAGTCGGTGACTGGAAGCAAGCTTTTTTATATATTTCGTTCAAATCTATATTATTTTAATTTAGGTCAGATTCAATCATTATGCTTGTGTTATGGTACATATATTATCTTTTGCTTGCTTTTTATTTTTATTTTAATATATTATTCTTCCTCTCTTTTGTATGGAGTCAAGCCAATTTGTCCTTTTCATCTGAAATAACATTGGAAGTCTATTTTTCGCATGTCACTTTCAATGGTTCCAAGTTGCATTATAAGTTTTCGGTGAAAATGAGAATATGATTTCCAATTTAAGTCATTTAAATACGTTCATCTCTGTACACTAGTAAGCATCAGAACTACAAGTCTTCAAGTGTAATATCGAGGTTCATGCCTAAAAAAATTAAAATAGTTTTTAAAATAGGCTTCAAGTGTAACCAACAAGAAAATATGCTATAAACAACGATAAATGATGATTTTCAATAAAATTTCACTCTTATGTTTTATTTTAATTATATTCACTCCAAATATACTAAAAATACTATTAGCATCAGAACTACAAGTCTTCAAGTGTAATATCCAGGTTCATCCCTAAAAAAATTAAAATAGTTTTTAAAATAGTCTTCAAGTGTAACAAACAAGAAAATATGCTATAAACGCAGATAAATTATGATTTTCAATAAAATTTCACCTTTATTTTCTATTTTAATTATATTCACTCCAAATATACTAAAAAAGTTAAAATAGTTTTTAACTTATAAAAGTTGCAATGGATATAAATATTAATCACTTAAAAATATTACAAATAGTTAAAAGTCAAGCCCAATAAGCTAAAGCAGACATCAAACCAGCACCCAAAAGTAGAGAAATATTTGCTCCCAGTTGAAGATAAGTGCTGTTTTGAAATCTTTCAGTTGTAAAATCTGCAGCTAAAAGATCAACAAGTGCCATATATATTAAGATTCCTGCCGACGCTGCGTTAAATATTCCTTCGATAATAAGAGCTTTTTGACTATTCTCTTCGTATCTGCTGCTAATTGCCATACCAATTCCTATTCCTACTGGGGTAGTCAGAGCAAAGAACAATCCCATAATTACTGTAGCGTTGTTCTTGAATTTTGCCTGCAATTATATATACACACACATATTTAGACGATGAATGAGATATTGAACAAATCTTGTAAAACTTTGTCTGCAGTAAAATGAGGATGGACTATTTTTGTTTTGGATGCTGTCAAAAGTTCCTTCAATTTCTATACATGAACAAAAAGATATTTATAACAAAACAAAAGGTAAATGTTACTCCCTCCATTCTTAAAATTATCAATCTTTTCAATACTAATGTTAATTGATTAATAACTACAATAAATTCTAACATCATCTTATCATCTATCTTATTTCTTCTAATCCCTTTATTCACGATAATAATACTACTATTTTTTGGATTTTGCGAACTAGTTAAGACAATCTTATATTCAGGACAATAGGAAATATTTAAATTATAGAGTAATAGTGACTTTTTTTTTTCTGGGTATCATGGCACTAAGTATCAACTGACTGGAGCTTAACTAACCCAAGTGGAGTCAGGAAAAATCACAAAGATGAGTAAATAAAAAGCAAGCTCATTGATTTATTCGGATAAACAGATGAAAATGAGTTGTGGCCAATGGCATGGGCCACATTGGATTCTCTTTTGGTGTTTTTCCTCATGTCTTGTGACTTTGCCACATATGAAATGCTTATTATTAGTGACTATCTATTCAATTATGAGAGAAATTTTAGTTAATGTCTTGCTATGTATGATTCCCTAATATATTTTTTTTAATATAACTCAGAGTATCCTGAAGTCTGTCAGGCTAAGAGTGTTAAGATTAAAACCCTTTCAATAACTGTTTTTCCTAAGATTTAAAGTTATTTTCTTCTCT
>NW_021637569.1:0-100041 GCF_004799145.2 Neltuma alba | reverse complement strand
TAATCTACTCAAATTAGTTAATTAGATCTTACATCAAAGACTGAAGAGTACATATATAAATTCTTTTATTAGTTTTAGTATCTACTTAAAAATCATTTTTCTACTAATTTGATGGATAAAGTTTAATTCTGTTTGTATGTATGTGTCCTATATTAAATCCAATTGACAAAATGAATTTCAATAATTTACAAATGATCAAAAGAAAGTGACTTCCAGCTATGATTTCAATTGGTACCGTAGCAAAGTCATATTTTTAGCAATGATTTTTTAAAGTCGCTGTGGAAGTCCGAGGTTTAGTTGCAAATCTGATTGTTGTCACTGAAAGTCACACTTTTGGAGTTGTTGCTTAAAGCGTGACTTTTTACAATTATTTTTTCTCACCAACAAATATAATTTTTTGTTTAAATAAAATATTTTTTTGTTCAATTATAGTCACACAAAATCATACTTTTAGCAGTGATTTTTAAAAGTTGTCATTAAAAGTGTAAGTTTTTAAGTGCGACCTTAATTATCGCCGCTGAAAGTCACACTTCTAGAGTCGCAGCTTAAAATGGGACCTTTTACAACTATTTTTTCTCATCAACAAATATAATTTTTTTATTTCAATATAATATTTGACACTCAAAACATTAAATGTATCCTTTTTTTTATGAAAAAAATAAAATAAAAGTAATGATATTCCATTTTCATAATGTAAATTTATAATTAAAAATTTATATAATAAAAACTGATAACATAATGTAAATTATTTCAATAATTTTTTAAAATTAGATAATTAATTAAATAAAAAAAATTTTTTTCTCCATTTTTTTTCTAAACATTATATTAATATATAAATTAATATAGGTGTTGTTAACGTAAAAGACGTTGGGGTGCGATATTATTTTGATAAGATGTTATAATTTTTCAATACTACCTTGAAATGAAAATTAAAAAAAATATTTAGTCTATTATTTTTCCATAAAATTATATCATCATCAGTAAACATAATGTAAAAAAATTATGAATAAGCTCTTTAAAATTATATGATTAATTTAAAATAAAATAATTTTTAAACTAATGAAAAATAGTACATGTAATCTAATTAATTTATAATATTGTAAATATTAATCTGACAAACAATTTATTAATATATTAATAGATATTATTAATCAATAAAATGACACTAAAAATATTAAATAAATAATATTATTTTAATTACATTCATATTTTATTTTATTAAAAATAATATATAAATATAATACGTGTAGATATGCTGATATCCTATTTTATATTTGATAAATAATGTGTGTGTATAAATAAATAAATAAAAAAGATTTTGGGAAAAACATGTAATCTGGTCTCCACAGGAAAAATTCTTTTGGAAAAAAAAGAGAAAGAGTAATTTATTTAATTTCCATAAAATTAATCATCAATACCAATATAAAATACTTAAACTAAATACTATATTCCCTCGACAATATATATGTCAGAATCTCAACATTTATAGGGAAAATTTTTTGGCCCATAAGGGTAAAAAAGTAATTTCCCTTAATTCCAAAAAACTAATTCATCATCAATATCAATATAAACACTTAACTATTTTGCCTGAATATTATATTCACTCGACAACGTATTGGAAGGTCGACGTTTATCGCCACTCATCTGTGTCTATGTATATATTTTTTCCCAAACCATGGTTTGGCTTATCACCCAAACATCCCCTAAGACCAAGAGTCTTGAGTCTTCTTCTATCCCGTGATCTGCAAAATTAGATTTACCTTTTTTAAAAATAAGGAAAATGAAAAGAATGGGACAATAATATTTGTGCAGTAGGCTGCGATTTCAATTTATATAATATGAAAACAATGATAAATTTCCTTTTTAATTTATTAATCATAAATAATAAAACTCATTTTAAAAATTTTTATGTAATTGAAAAAAATCATATATATAGAACCTTACCTTTCTTTTCCTAAAAAGCCTTAAAATAAGTCATTTTCTAATTTAAAAATTCCACGAAATATATTTGCTCATATTCAACTCAAAATCAGTCAAATCATTAAAGGTAATAAATATGTTATATAAAATAAAAATAATTTACTCTTCTTTTTACTTACTTTCTTTATTTCAAATTTTTCAATATATATAAATTATAGGTTGATACAAACTTTGATTCCTCAAATTTATCTTCATTTTAGTTTTAGTCCTTTAAGTTTCAAACTAAGAGTATAGAAGCTAGGGCTGCTACTTTGTAACGAAGAGCCCTGGCTTTGTCACCAACGACTTCATCTTGTTGATCACATGTACACTCCGAAACAACTAGGGCTGGAAGAGAAACCAGTAAGAGGAGACGAAGAATGTGGAGATTTTGGTGCTTTTGGCCGTGTTTGTTCTGAAATTGTATATGCCAAAACGGTGAGAGTAAGGAAATATGTGATTCACGGAGATATATATATATATGTATATAGAGGTGGTTGATATAAAAGTGATTTTTCTGCTATAATTTCCTTAATCGTTCTATTTAGGTTTTAATAAATAATTTACATACATTTGAAGAATGGATAATAAAGAAGTAAAAAAGAACTGTAAGTCATTTTTATTTTTATAACATACATATTACCTTCGATGATTTGACTGATTTTGAATTAGATATGATCAAATATATTCGTGGAAATTTTAAATTAGAAAAAAGACTTATTTTAAGGCTTTAATTTTTAGGAAAAGAAAGGTAAAGGTTGTTATATGATTTTATGAAAATAGAAAAAAAAGTAACCTATTCAGTGAGATTGTGGCATCATGTAGCTAGTGACCACAGGAAGATGCGCTGACGACACCGAGTTGTTGGGGGTACTATTGTGCGGAGGTGCAGTGACGTGGGGAAACCGAAAGCTGGTATGAGATACAACTGAATAATTGGTATACTGCAATAATATGGGTTCACGTTTTCCTGCAGGCTCATCTAACTCAAATCATGTGTTCTGTCCTTATAACCGTCTAGCCGTGTTGTCTTGTTGTATGTTACTCCTCCAGTCCTTAATATAAGACTTAATTATTGAGTTGATTTTGGTCTTAAATACAACTCATTTATCATATTTATCAATTTTTCTCTAAATTATCCTTATAGATACTCCTCTCAACCATAATCAAGCAGAAGAGGAATATGGTATTAAGAAAGATGATTATGGTATTTTAGAAAAAACGTGTCACATTTTTTATAATTAACTAACTTACCTAACTTTCTCAATCTAATCAAATTAATTAAATAAGTCTTATATTAAGAACAGGAAGAGCAGTTTCTCATCGCTGAACCCATTCCCTCAATTCTTCTCTCTATCACCAGCTTTTTTTTATCTTCTTCCTCCTCAAGCCCAACATTTCTCCACGTCCAATACCGTCCTTCCTTTCTTCTCTTTCAATCTCTTCATACAAATTTATAATCCCATTTCACCTCACCTCACTATTATAAATTTGTTATTTTTTTTCTCGCCAACAAATCTATTTTCTCGCCAACAAATCTATTTTTTTTTTAAATGTAATATTTAACATCTCAAAACATTAAGTGTATCATTTTATGATAAAACATAAAATAAAGCAATAATGTTCCACTTTCATAGAATTTATGTTTAAATCAATACTTTAATTAAAATGTATTATACATTTACAATTATGTACTATATATACTCTTCCTATACTTAATATAAGACTTATTAAATGGTTGATTTTAGTCTTATATGTAAGACTTATTTCATATGTTTATCATTTTTTTACCAAATTAACCCTATGAGTATTCTCTTAACAATGATCAAGCAGTAGAGGGGAAATGAAAAGAATATCATATTAACTAATTTAGCTAACATCTTTAATCTATTCAAATTAGTTAATTAGATCTTAAAACTGAGGGAATACATATATAAATTCTTTTAATAGTTTTAGTATCCACTTAAAAATAATTTTTCTACTAATTATGATAAAGTTAATATGTTGTATTTACGTGTCTATATAAAATACAATTGACAAAATGAATTTTAATAATTTGCAAATGATCAAAAGAAAGTGACTTTCAGCTATGATTTCAATTGGCACCACAGTAAGTCATACTTTTAGCGGTGAATTTAAAAAGTCACTGTTGGAAGTCTGAGGTTTAATTGCAAATCTGATTGTTGTCATTGAGAGTCACACTTTTAGAGTTGTTGCTTAAAGTGTGACTTTTTACAATTATTTTTTTTCTCACCAACAAATAAATTTTTTGTTTAAATAAAATATTTTTTGTTCAATTATAGTCACACAAAATCATACTTTTAGCAGCGATTTTTTAAAATTGTCATTAAAAGCGTAAGTTTTAGGTGCGACCTTAATTATCACCGCTGAAAGTCACATTTTTAGAGTTGCCACTCAAAGTGTGACCTTTTACAACTATTTTTTCTCATCAACAAATATAATTTTTTATTTCAATATAATATTTGATATCTCAAAACATTAAATGTATTATTTTTTTATGAAAAATAAATAAAAGGTAATGATATTCCATTTTCATAATGTAAATTTATAATTAAAAATTTAATATAATAAAAACTGATAACATAATGTAAATTATTTTCAATAAATTTTTAAAAAATTAGATAATTAATTAAAATAAAAATAAATTATTATCTCCATTTTTTTCTAAACATTATATTAATATATAAATTAATATATGTGTGTGTTAACGTAAAAGACGTTGGGGTGGGAGTATTATTTTGATAAGATGTTATGA
This sequence comes from Neltuma alba, assembly GCF_004799145.2. Lineage (NCBI taxonomy): Eukaryota > Viridiplantae > Streptophyta > Magnoliopsida > Fabales > Fabaceae > Neltuma > Neltuma alba. The sequence continues at coordinate 95,306 of NW_021637569.1, read as the reverse complement.
TTTTTCAATACTATCTTGAAATGCAAATATAAAAATATAATTTAGTCTATTTTTTTCATAAAATTATATCATCATCAATAAACATAATGTAAAAAAATTATGAATAAGCTCTTTAAAATTTATGATTAATTTAAAATAAAATAATTTTTAAACTAATGAAAAATAGTACATGTCATCTAATTAATTTATAATATTGTAAATGTTAATCTGGCAAACAATTTATTAATATATTAAATAGATATTATTAATCAATAAAATAACATTAAAATATATTAAATAAATAATATTATTTTAATTACATTCATATTTTATTGTCTTCAAAAAGAATATTATAAATATAATACGTGTAGATATACTGATATCCTATTTTATATTTTTAATACACACACATTATATTATATACGTATATATTATCTATTTATATATTAAAATTATATGCATTTATAATTACAAATATATATGTATATAAATATCATACTATAAATAATATATATACATTTGTGTACAGTATGAATGATATAATTTAATTTCATACCTCAAAGTCATTCTAGCTGAGATGTCAAAGTGATTCACGTTGCTTTGGTGACAATTTTTTATCGTCGTTGAAAGTCAAATTTTTTATAGTGCCTTCACTCACTCTCTCTCATTTTAGGCTTTATCTTTTTTTTTTTTAAGCCAAATTTTAGGCTTTATCAAACAAACATCTTGACTCTTATGATAGGCAAGGACGACCCCCGATTGGCAAGGCTGAATTCAAAGAGAGCTCGGCCCTCCAGATCTCGTTGCTAATTAAGAACACCGTCTTTCGATCTCTAAGGTAGCTTTTGCTTTGAGTTCAGCAATTTTTTTCCTTTTTACAGTGGAAGATCCTCTTAGAAATTGGAGGCAGGTGAAGAGACTTAGCATATCATCAGCATAATTTTCTATTATATTTCTGAAATATATTTGGACAGGACATTCAATGTTATCATGAGGAAAATGAAGCTAGCATTGAATTTGATCCTGTGTAATTTAAACTACTTTGGCCAGTCTTAGCACATGTATTCGTAGACTCTCAGGCCTGCTTCGCCTCACCCGCATAATGGTTCACTAAGGAACGATGAAGATACCATTCGCAAGCTCTGTAACTTGAACCGTCATTAATGATATATGAGTTCCTTTCAAATTCTTGGATTTTCCGAGTGGGAAGAGGGACTCAACAATGGGAGGAACATAAACGGGTTCGAGGATGACAACAATTGTAGCCTTTCATCAAAGTTCTTGTATATTACTCCCTCTCTGCTCCTAATATAAGACTCATTTTGTAGTGTGAATTATACTACAAAATAGGTCTTATATTTATACTATAAATGGGTTTTATATTTAGGACTGGAGGAGTATTTTGCCCTTAAGATAACTGGGTTTCTCAACCATTATCAAACCCACTAATGTTCCTGCAATCGTTGAGTCTTTCCTCGCGCTTGGCAAATCAAAGAATTTTGAAGACCTCATCTACTGTTAATGCAGTTTAAATTACGGAGGAGCTTGTGAACAGCATCTTCATTGTTTTTGCAATGAATCGTTGTATCAGTGAGATGAAACCAACTTAGGATTCCACCAATACATAGGCTAAGTTTGGCCCAAATGGTTTGAAACACATAGCCATGCACGTAGGGTTGAATTCGAAGCTTGCTTCATTTAAACGATGATTTCCTCGTAATAACAATGAACATCCTATACGAGTGCATATTTCAAAGATACATTGAAAAATTATGTTGATTATGAATATGTTAAGTCCCTTCACTCACCTCTATTTTTTACGTGAAATCTGTGATTCAGCCTGCTCAGGGTAAGTCTTAAAAGAGGAAACAAAGATGAGGAAGACAAGGGGAGACATTTGGAGACGAATCAAGACCGTGCGATAAGGCGACGTGGAAATTACCAATATTCATGATGAGAATATATATAATCAACTGTTCTTATTATTGAAAGAATTTTTAACATTATTTGCAATATAAAATTATTCACAAGTCAATTCATCAGTATTTAATTTCAATATAAAATTATAGATAGGAATATTATTCGTAAATCATGAACAATTTCCAATACTCCGCTTCACAATCTGGAAACCCCCAAAGAACCATCCGTTCTTCTCCTCTAATCTCTTCATGAAACCTCATCCCATTCCTCTTTCTTCCATTCTCTCTCTAGCTCGACTCCTCTCTCTTCTTATAGGCTTCGTCAAACAACCTTCTGACTCTCGTGCACGATGGTTGAATATAAGGACAGCCCCTAATTTCAATGAAGAACATGCCAAGAGCTACCCTTTCAGCGGCAGGAAATTGTGCTTATTGCCATCGTCATTTTTTCTTCATTGTCATCTTAATAGTTTACATCCACCTACGACACGATTACTAGTTTGACGTACGTACAAGCTCGCTATCGCCACCGCTCTCTCACCTTTTATACACACACATATATATACTCTTCCTGTCCTTAATATAAAACTTTTTTAACTAATTTGATTAGATTAAGGAAGTTAGATAAGTAGTTAATTATAACAATATAATATGTTTTTTCTAAAATACTATAATCTTCTTTTTTAATACATTTTCTTCCTCACTTATTTGATTATGGTTGAAAGAATATCCATAGGAATAATTTAAAAAAATTGATAAATATAAGAAATATGTCTTATATTTAGGACTAAAATTAACTAACAATTAGGTCCTATATTAAGTACCGGAGAAGTATATTATATTGAACACCACCACTCCTGGCATGGCCTCGTCGAGCAGTCTTCTTGATTCATCTCTACTCATGTCTCTCCCCACCTTTGTGTACTCTTCCGAGACTCACCCTGAGCAAAACTCAATCTGTTTCGACCTATTCGAACTCAGACAAGCAGCTTGCGAATTATTCAACCTGCTTGGATTGGAGTGGCCCTATCTCTCCCAATTTATATACTGTCTTTGACTATTGTGGAGGGCTAATTTCAGAGTTTCTATCTTCTCTAGCGTGATGTCCAAAAACATACACCCAAGTCATCACATTCTTCCTTTTCTTTTTGCTCCGGCTTAATTCCAGCTTGGCCCTTTCAGAACGTACATGGCAAGAAGAAAAACATCATGATGACCAAGTTAAAGCTCTCAGGTACATAAAAATAGCAGCCATAGCTTGGACATACTCTTTGCGAGTGTGATCGGAGTTTTGATTCCAATCATTCAAAAGTTTGTCACTGCTTTAAGTCCTCATATAGGATCTTCTTCGTATATATTGTCCACCGATCGAATCCATTCACGTGCTCCCGAGCCAACGCACTTGATATAAGTTGACGTGTTCTTGCTTGAACGAACATCATATCCATGGAAAAAAGATCCACTTCACTGGTTTTGTGGCTATGTATGTGCACGGCCATGAGAACCCTAATGGTAGATGCTTTCGCACTTTGTACTTCAAGAAATTTCATATGATACCAAGGACACTTGACGCAACACATATATAGTCATGCTCATAGGTCGTCACATTCTTCTACTTCATCTCAACTTCGTCAAACCAAAAAAGATGAAACAAATTAAAACAAGTTGAGTGAAATTAAAAATGGTGACGACCCACATCATGCGGCGTACGTGAGTGTGATGAACATGTTTTTTCTGTCTCCTGTTGCTCTTCCTTTCAATCATATATATGGAAGTTATGGCTGCTATAGTTTGAAGCCGAGAGCCATAACTTGGTCATCATGATGTTGTCTTCTTGGCATGTACCTTTTGAAACAGCTAAAGCTGGAGGCAGGAGCACAAAGAAAACGAAGAATGTAATGCTTTTGGGCATGGCGCTGGAGAAGGTAGAAACTCCCCAACACTCAAAAGACAAAGAGTATATAAAACAGGTAGCAACTCACTGTGGACACTCAGGAGAAGTGGTCAGAATACTCTCTGACATTTTATTCAATGGAAAATATGATGAGCCTTATACAAATATAATCTTCTGATCCTAAATATAAGACTCACTTTATAATATAAAATACTATAAAGTTGATCTTATATTTCGAATCGGAGGAGTATATACACACGGGCTTTGCACCTTCGTTAACGGCGTGTTTCTGCCAACTGTTTGCAAATTTCTAGTCACCAACATAACCACACACACTCGCACATATATATGTAAAAGGCAAAAGGCGATGGTTTCTACGTAAAATAGCTTGTGTAAATTGAACAACTTTATTTCCTCTCCAAAGCTTGAAGAAAGAATGAATAATTTGTTCGTAGGTAGTTTTAAAGGATCAATCTTATAGAAAAGATGGCGGCGAGACATCCGATGTTTAGTTCCCCCCCCCCCCCCCCCCCTCTTCCCATTTTCGTTTCGGGCCGAACGTGCATGGACCATCTCAATTTGTTTCTGATTTAACCTTGAAAATCCAGAGCATGCGCTGTTATAAAACAACAATACTGTATTTTTACCATCTAAAAACAATTTTAACCGTATAAATTTAAAATTTTAACTTATAACGCTTAAGTAACAAAATTATTATTATTATTTTAAAAAACTTACATTTAAAGAATTGTCTTTATTTTAAACTGGGAAAATGACAAAAAAAGAAACTAAAAATTTGTAAATGCCAAATAAGGAATGTCAACAAAAATTTGTTGTCATTTGTAAATTCAGTGTTGTCAATACCAAATAAAATATTGTTACCAAATCTGATTTGGGATTTAATAATTTTCAACTTCTTTTTTTTGTCATTCTCCCTTTTGAATTCTATATTCATTGAAATAAATTTTTCAAAAATATAAACAAAGAAAAGAAAAGAAAGTTGTCTTCTAAAAGTTCATGGCTTTAAGATATTATAAATAAACAAGTACATCAAGATGCCGCGATGTGAAGGGAACATTAGCGGTGCGTAGGTGCGTAGGTTTTTATGCCTCATCAACAAGAAGAAAAACTTAATTAGTTTGACAAATGACAAGTTCAGCCAAATGCATAGGTTTTAAATGTGACCCCAGCATAAATATCTTCATTTTTTAAAATTTATAATTTAGATATAACTTTGACGATTGGTTTATCTTGCTTCCAGCTGATCAAATCCTCTTGCTTCAATTGGTGGGATCGATTGTTGCAGATAAGGATGTGAAATGAGTTTTTTTTTTTTTTTAAGTGAGGTATTTTGTCCTTTTTAACCGAATTTCAAAATACCACCTAGGTGCTCCCGTGCCGTGAGATTAAATTAGGCAAATTTAACGCACCATTCCGAGATTTTGGAAAACCCTGAGGTAAAAATAAAAAATAAAAATGAATATTGACCCGGTCAACCCTGTGTGCTGTGGTCTCCTCTTTTACCGTGATTGACTTTGCTTTTATTCATATTGAAGAAAGCATTTTTGAGTCGGTGACTGGAAGCAAGCTTTTTTATATATTTCGTTCAAATCTATATTATTTTAATTTAGGTCAGATTCAATCATTATGCTTGTGTTATGGTACATATATTATCTTTTGCTTGCTTTTTATTTTTATTTTAATATATTATTCTTCCTCTCTTTTGTATGGAGTCAAGCCAATTTGTCCTTTTCATCTGAAATAACATTGGAAGTCTATTTTTCGCATGTCACTTTCAATGGTTCCAAGTTGCATTATAAGTTTTCGGTGAAAATGAGAATATGATTTCCAATTTAAGTCATTTAAATACGTTCATCTCTGTACACTAGTAAGCATCAGAACTACAAGTCTTCAAGTGTAATATCGAGGTTCATGCCTAAAAAAATTAAAATAGTTTTTAAAATAGGCTTCAAGTGTAACCAACAAGAAAATATGCTATAAACAACGATAAATGATGATTTTCAATAAAATTTCACTCTTATGTTTTATTTTAATTATATTCACTCCAAATATACTAAAAATACTATTAAGCATCAGAACTACAAGTCTTCAAGTGTAATATCCAGGTTCATCCCTAAAAAAATTAAAATAGTTTTTAAAATAGTCTTCAAGTGTAACAAACAAGAAAATATGCTATAAACGCAGATAAATTATGATTTTCAATAAAATTTCACCTTTATTTTCTATTTTAATTATATTCACTCCAAATATACTAAAAAAGTTAAAATAGTTTTTAACTTATAAAAGTTGCAATGGATATAAATATTAATCACTTAAAAATATTACAAATAGTTAAAAGTCAAGCCCAATAAGCTAAAGCAGACATCAAACCAGCACCCAAAAGTAGAGAAATATTTGCTCCCAGTTGAAGATAAGTGCTGTTTTGAAATCTTTCAGTTGTAAAATCTGCAGCTAAAAGATCAACAAGTGCCATATATATTAAGATTCCTGCCGACGCTGCGTTAAATATTCCTTCGATAATAAGAGCTTTTTGACTATTCTCTTCGTATCTGCTGCTAATTGCCATACCAATTCCTATTCCTACTGGGGTAGTCAGAGCAAAGAACAATCCCATAATTACTGTAGCGTTGTTCTTGAATTTTGCCTGCAATTATATATACACACACATATTTAGACGATGAATGAGATATTGAACAAATCTTGTAAAACTTTGTCTGCAGTAAAATGAGGATGGACTATTTTTGTTTTGGATGCTGTCAAAAGTTCCTTCAATTTCTATACATGAACAAAAAGATATTTATAACAAAACAAAAGGTAAATGTTACTCCCTCCATTCTTAAAATTATCAATCTTTTCAATACTAATGTTAATTGATTAATTAACTACAATAAATTCTAACATCATCTTATCATCTATCTTATTTCTTCTAATCCCTTTATTCACGATAATAATACTACTATTTTTTGGATTTTGCGAACTAGTTAAGACAATCTTATATTCAGGACAATAGGAAATATTTAAATTATAGAGTAATAGTGACTTTTTTTTTTCTGGGTATCATGGCACTAAGTATCAACTGACTGGAGCTTAACTAACCCAAGTGGAGTCAGGAAAAATCACAAAGATGAGTAAATAAAAAGCAAGCTCATTGATTTATTCGGATAAACAGATGAAAATGAGTTGTGGCCAATGGCATGGGCCACATTGGATTCTCTTTTGGTGTTTTTCCTCATGTCTTGTGACTTTGCCACATATGAAATTGCTTATTATTAGTGACTATCTATTCAATTATGAGAGAAATTTTAGTTAGATGTCTTGCTATGTATGATTCCCTAATATATTTTTTTTTAATATAACTCAGAGTATCCTGAAGTCTGTCAGGCTAAGAGTGTTAAGATTAAAACCCTTTCAATAACTGTTTTTCCTAAGATTTAAAGTTATTTTCTTCTCTTTATGGGGTAATATAATAAAACTGCTTACCATCTTAACCAATAATTTATTAGTGATTCCTTGATAATTTTGAATTACTCTTTTGGACATTTACGAAAAGAGACACACCTGAGTGATACAGCTTCCAAGACCCATTCCTTCAAAGAATTGATGAAACGTTAAAGCAGCCACCAGAGGCTTTATGTGTTTTGCATCCTCAGATGCTCCCAAACCTATTCCTATGATCACCGAATGCACTATTATCCCCACCTCCAACACCTGCATGCATATATATTATCCATTTTGTTCATTTTAAATTAATATTGTGTGTGTGTGTGTGTAAAAGCACGATGTTAAACTGAGTGATCTTATAAATATATATATATATATATATATATATGCCTATACCTGTGATATGACTCTGTGACGAAGAAGCTGAGATGAATCTGAGGACCCATGAGCATGACCATTATTTGTTGCGTGAGTATGATGAAGATGAACATGTCCCTCGTGTCCTGTTTGTTCCTCAATCATATGAACTTTCTTGAAATACGCAGTGGCGAAAGCATCCACCATTAGGGTTCCCATGGCAGCACACATGGCTACAAAACCAGTGAAGGGAAAGTCTGCCCATGGATGTTCGCTCAAGCAAGGAGACTTCAAGTTCTCGAACGCGTCGGGAAGGACGTGAATGAATCCGGTGGACAATATGACGCCGGCGGCAAAGGCCTTGATGAAGAAGAAGAAGTCCCTATCAGGACTTAAGAATGAGACAAACTTTCCGATGACCGGAATCAAAACTCCGATGACACTCGCAAAGAGTATTGAAGCTATGGCTGCAAATTTATACCTAAAAGCCCTGGCTTTGTCGCCAACGACTTCGTCTTCTTTATCGCATGTACAGTTACACTCTGAAACAACTAGGGCTGGAAGAAGAACAAGCAAGAGGAAGACGAAGAAAGTGAAGACTTTGGTGGTTTTGGACATGGCGCTAGGTAGAAGCTGGCCGGAGAAGGAGACAATAAAGTGGGTGTAAGACAATTTTGTGATTTTTATTGGAGAATAGTGACGATGACATCCCTGAGAGCTTTGATACACATTGAACAAATTAAAAACCTTGAAAATATCCGGTGGATGCTTTGAAGTTTAAAGCCAATACAGAAAACATCAAGGGAACAAAGTGTCGTTAAGAAATAGAATTTTTTTCAGAAAAAAATTGAAAATTAATGGTCGATAAAAGTGAAAATATCTTTAAAATATGTTAATTGTATTCCAAATTTAGGTATAAGTTTAGGAGTTCATTATAGTTTTTCAAGATGAAAAGATTTAATGTTTGAAGGGGAAAAGAAATAAAACGAATCAAGCCACTTTTACGCATAATAATTGTTTGGTGGATATATTTCAACATATCTTATATCTGCGTTTGTATCATATTGTTTCCTAGGCACCCATAAACCATGACAGAAACCTGTGAGTTCCAAGCTTAGCCCTTTTTTAGACTATACATTAAGACATAAACCTTGAAACACATATTCTTGATCAAGGTAAAAAAAAAAAAAAACCTCATATTCTTGATGGCAAAAGAAAAACAAAGAAAAAAAAAGAAAAGGACTTATTCTTAGTAAACTTTCGTTGAATATAATTAATACAGGAAAGGCAAACTTTAGTCGCTATACAGGTGGTATGTGTTATATCTAATCCTTAGTATAAGAACTAGTTAACTAATTTGAGTAGGTTAAAAAAAATTAGTTAAATTAATTATTTGTAATAAATGAGTATTGTCTTTCCTAAAATACTCTTACAGTCTTACTAATAGCTAATCATGTATATTAGCTAGAATTATTATTGATGAAATATTTAACATGTACAGCTATTACAATGACTACCTTAATAAAAAAGATAAATATGATAAACAAAATAAATTGGAATTTATTTTTAAGATCAAATTAAATATCAAATTAGTTCTTATATTAAGTAACGTTTGCTAATTTTGTTTAGTTTGACTATCCAATTGATGACATCCGTATATATAACGAAATCCACAGAGATTCCTATCCAAAACGCGTACTTTCCACTCATGAACCTTCCAATATTGTAAAACATTTAATTTTATAATTTCTGAAATTAAAGTAGTCTTTGTTATTGTTTACAACCACAAGTCTACTGTTTTAAGATTTTTGTTAGAATAATTTTGCTCTCGTTTTGGACCACACGGTTACAATTGCTAGCTGCCAGTCGTCATTTTGTTTTGTTGGTCACCTTCATTGAATTTTCCTAATGCTCTACTACATATTATTGACCGCACAAATAATAAATAATAGATAAAGCAAATTATTGAGTGCTCCTGCTATTCTTTGAAAAATTTAAGAAACACAAACGTTAACGTAACAATTAAAGAGGATGCTCTGCAAAAATTCCGATTCCAAATCAACAAGATCCATCCATAAAATTTAACAAGTAGAGGTGGGCTGGGATTATAATAAATAAGTCACATCATTTATAATTTATGAATTGTGTGTCTGTCTAAACTATTAATTATTATAGTATATAAAGTAAAAAGATTTTTTTTATTAATATAAGTTAATTCATTAAATTTATTGTACGAGTATACAATTTTATTATTTTGTAAACTATTGTTTTTTTTAAAAGTGTATATATTGAATAAAAATAAAATAGAAAAGTTATTAAATTTAAAGACAGGTTAATAACCTGCCAGGTTTAAGATATTTTTGTTGATTATATAATAAAACAAGTTCATAGTATCTTATAATTAGAATTGGCTATGTATCGATAAACTTTAAACAGTCCTCTTTATAGTAGACAAATCAGAATTAACTTATATATGAAAATTATACTTCCTCCACTTATCCAAAAAGAAAACTTTCTCCAATTTTTCCCGTATAATATTCCACTAAGTTTGATAAATCAAGTTCAAACAAATGCAAAGGTTAATAATATATCATACATGAATAAAAACAATATATAATGTGATACATATATAAATATATTCATTTGATTAATTTAATTGGATGATAAGTTCATTCAGCCTTATCAAATCCCCTGCTTAAGAACTCCTTAAGGCATTAAAATAAAATATGATAGCATCTAAAATTTAAAAATACATTTTATCCAATTTGAAGAGACAAGTATTATTTTGCCTTTTCTCGTGCATAAAATCTGCAGCATTTTTTTGTTCGGACTGAAAATCTGCAGCATTTAACAAATTAAAAAGTTGATCCAAGAATAGTTATGATATCTCAATTTGTTTCAGAAAAAATGGATAAACAATACAACAACAATAACAAAACCTTATCCAACTAGGTGAAGTCAGTTATATGAATTGTATGATACCATTGAACTCTATCTAAAGCCAAATCTTTGAATATATAATTAATTAAAAGATCTCACTTAAGAACCTCATTAAGTGTTGTCTTTGGCCTTTCTCTATTCCTTTTTATTAAAAGATTTTATACTGCTTGATCAACTCTTTTCACCAGCGCATCCAAAGGCTTTTTTTGTGTAACACCTTACCTCTATTCACCAGTAGGATTATTTTCTTTCACTTTAAACCACTAAGAGCCAGGTTTCATCCCGAAAAAAAAAGGAGTTTTTTTTTTTTGCTTACTTTCAAAGCAACCTATAACTAATTAAATATATAATTAGCAGGGCTTAACATTCAATACCCTGGCTACTAGTCCGTACAAAAGGGTACATATACTCATATATACAATCTGGGCATAATAAAAACTATATATCAACATGTAGGCTATTCCTATCAATGGCGGTCATTATAGTTAATCTGCCCTTAGTCATCTCCTTATGAAAGAATATTTACATAACAAAATATATACACATTATATCCTTACTCCAAAATAATAAAATACAAGAAGCATTTTAAGCAAAATATATATACACAAGATCTCTTGCTTCTTCTTTCACCTTCAAGATCTATCAATCACTACTCTTTTGCCTTTAGAAGTACTTGCTTTTGCTGTATGACATGAAAAAAGTGATGAGATTCTAAAAAATTCTAGCAGTAAAATTCCTTCATGTAATCATACAAGATCACAAATAAACATGTTACCCAAGCTAGAGAGAAAAACACCTTGCAACCAAATATAATAATTGATGAACAAGCATCATGCACTTACATAGCTGATCGCTAACTATAGTGTCCACATTCCAAAATAAATGGAAACAGTCACATGTTGTCATGACAAATCATATCCCGCAAAGGCAATTTACATGTTCTCATACACAATCAGCATCATGGCACATCCAAATATGAGGCAATTAATGCACAATCACAAGAAAGGAAAAGAGTTACTACTTTTTACTTTTTCTTCAGTACTACCTTCCCCTTGCTTCCTTCTTAGCTTCTTTCTCAATGGACTTGGACAAATATCAAATCTAATATATTTTATAGGCAAGGATATATATATATATATATATATTAATAAGTATATAAATTATTAACTATTGTATTAAAATAACATGTTCATTATAGCTTGAATTCCTTATAATCAATTATATAAACTTGTCTATTTCCCTTATACTTCACAAATTTGTTTTGCTTATCTTTCCTTCTTAATTTGAAGAATTCATTTTTAGGCTCTAATTTACAAAATTCCAGCATCTTTCCCAAATTCCTACATAGGCCAAGACATATATATGTAACTAGATCATTTATTCCAAGTCTTCCAACAATGAATTGGCACCCTTGAATATTTTCAAGGTGCTTATAATTTATAATAACAGCATTCCTTTCTTACGACTGTGAAATTCCAGCTTCACAAACATCATTCTATCCACCATTTAAAAGTCCCCTAGTTTAAAATTACATTTCCTCTTGAAACCCACTTGACCGAAAATACTTTCCATGTATCTATATATATAATTAAATAATTGCCATGTGATTTAGTTTCAGCTCCCACACCATTAACATCACGCCACATCCAGCAAGTCTGACATTTTCCAGATTAAAGTATACTCCCAAAATAATCACCAAGTCACCAAAAGAAGGAGTCAACGTTGTGCAGTCCCATATATATGTATATCGCATAATCTCTCTTCAATTTCATCAAAACCGACACTAAAATAAAAACATAACATAGAGTTTAATTTTAAGATCACAGACCCAATTTTTACACAGTCATAAGCCAGAAAAATCATTCACATCGAGTCCGAACCATCCTCCAGGATCTTCACCCAAATATCATCATTAACATTCTAATCTACCCAGAAGTTTGACAGCAACGAAAAGCAAGGAAAGACTTTGACTTCAAGATCTTATGAACTAGATTCGGCCAGCCATAAACCAGAAGCAAAGGTCAAAACCGACATACATATATATCAACATTAAATTTCTTTCTTCCCAAAACCTCAGAACCCGACATCCATAGCTCCAAAAATTGAGCCCTTGCTTCGGATTCAGAAAACAGAGACGAGTAAAGAACATTTAGACCGAAGAACACACATGCAAGGCATACACACACACACACACACACACACTTATATTTATCAGTTTCGGCCTTCACTTCTTAACTCTGTAAATTCGAAATCCATGAAGCACAACTTAGAGATTTCAAATCCTTATACCAGATTGCTCATGCCTTGCTTCGGAAACATATATAAGAGCAAAAAACTCACATGCAACACTGTCTATCAACATGCAGACCCAAAACTACCATCATACGCTTAAATATTATCATAAAACATAAACTCACCGATCCTCCTCTCCATTCCTTTACTTTCTCTCACTAACCAGACTTTCTCAATCAACCATTGCACCTTATTAAGCCACAGATCCAAGGAAACAAGAGTAGAAGGAAGTTCTGGAGACTCACCTTGGTTGGCAACACGGATTGCATGCAATAGAAACCACCTCCAGCCACTCCTCCTTCACCCTCTCTTTCTCTCGGTCTCCCCCCCGTTCTCTGAACTGTCTCTCTCTCTCTTCTTTTGGTCCCAGACGAAAATGAGAAGAGGAAGAAGGCTGGTGACTTTTGTGAAATGTCTATTATGCCCTTCACTTAATTCCTCATTTCTAATTCTATCATTTCTTTATAATTCTGCAATTATAAAATGAATTCAGAAATTATTCCACGAAATTTTATATGGATTTTCCTTATCCAAAGCTTTCTTGACTCCTAAAATAATTTTCATAAAAATTCCAGGTCAAAAATCAATTCCCAACTATTTTCTTGAATTTTTCAAGAAAATAGCATTTAATTCTAAAAACTAATTCTTAACTCATTTTAAGGATTTTATGCTTCAATTAGCTTCCTTGCCTCATAAAATAAGTTTTTTAAAATTTTCAGCTCAAATATAAACCTTTAACTATTTTTCTTGAAGTTTTCAAAAAAGAGGTCTTAAATTCACAAAATTAGCGTTATAATTATTTAGGTTATATTTTAAGGGCCTTAATCTCAAAAATTTCTCAAATATTTTTCTCTTTCATCATATTTTAATTAAATCCATAAAATTTGAGATATTACACTTTGCGCGTGACCAAATAAAAAATGGAGGAACAGTAAACATATCAAATTTAACCTTGAAAGTCCAGATGTATGTATTGTTATAAAATACCAATACTACCAGTCCGGACTTTTTTTTTTTCCAATTAAAGGGAAAGATAGTAATGACATGAAGGTATAAGTAGGTTTGAACTAGCAATCTCTGATTTTTTTTAAAAAGAGAATACTTATACCACTAAATTACAAAATCATTGGCCCAGTCTGGTTTTTGATATAAGACATCTTCTAAAGATTTCCATAGTCGTAAATATAAATATAAGGTACTTTGCAACACGTTAATAGCATTAAATTCTTTCATTTTTTTTTTCACAGATGCCGTTATTAGTTGTATTATGAGAAGAGATTATGTATTTTCTTTATCCTTATAAAATACTACCCTCAGTCCTTAATATAAAATCTCGTTTGATTTTTATTTTAGTCCTAGTTACAAGACTCAAATCTAGTTTGTCTTTCATATTTATCTTTTTTTTTTTCAAAGTATTCTTTGTAATAATGATAGTTTTAACCAATATACTTGATTAGCAAGGATATTTTAAGAAAGATAACATTTATTTATTACAAATAACTAATTTAACTGATTTTCTTATTCTACTTAAATTAGTCAACTAACTCTTATATTAAAAACTGATAGTAGTTAAAAGTGTCATCTATTAAGGAATGATACTATTGACTCCTTGGCCACAATTAGGAACTTCAAAGCAAGGTAAAAAAAACCGGACCAGACCGGCCGGTTCAACCGAAAAACCGGTGAACCGGTCTTCAGTCCGGTCTGGTTTGGTTGGTAGACCGGGCATAAAAGGAACCGGAAACGAATCGGCTAAACCGGTAAAAACCGGTTTAAAACCGGATAACCGCCGGCTGAGGTGGGTTGTCCGGTCTTTTCCTTTTTTCCATGTCCTACGGGAGGAAGAAGAGGCAAAAAGAGAAGAGTCACAGATAAAACGTATCAGACTTGAAAGAAGAAGAATGAAAGCAAGGAAAAGGAAGAGCAAGATGAAAGGGAAAGACAAAGAGAAGGAGAGGAGCTTGCCGATTGTTTTTGTAGAGAGCCACATCCTTGTTGCTTTTGTTTGAAACCCATTGAAGAAGAAGTGAGTTTTTCAGAGAGAGAGGGGGGAGGAGGAAGGCGGAAGGAGAAGAGACGTGAAGTCGAAAAAATAAAAAAAAGAAAGACGGTAGAGAAAGAAACAGAAGCTGAGGTCTAGTATAATGTGTTCTGTCCAACAAAATAAAAAGCTTGTACAAATTAAAGTCAAGTGTTAGGCCCTATGTATAGGCTTTATTTTGCAGGCCTAGTATAGCGTGTTCTGTCCATTTTTTTCAATTTTTCAAAGCCTCATTTAATTTAATTTTTTTTTATCTCCCATGACATGTAAATTGTAAATACATATTTTATAATAAAAAAAAATGACCGTCTTGCAAAACAATGAGATGAATGCAGTTTCTTTATTATACTACGTAAAAATTTTATAATCAAATATAATATTTTGAATTTTAATGATTAAAAGATTGTAATGATGAATATTTTCAATTATTTTGTTATGTGCTGTAACTAAATTATTGCTGTATTTTTTTATATTTTGTTATAAGTGATTATTAATGTTGTTATATTTTGTCATTATTAATTAAATTATATTATTTTAATATAACCGGTCTGATCCCAGTCTGACCTCGGTCTAACCATTAACCCTTAAACCACTTCCTCGACCGGTTCAATACCCGGTCCGGTTTTTTGTTCCTTGCTTCAAAGTATATATGTATGAAGTCTAGTGTAAGCTGTCTTTTGTTTTTATATATATAACTTAGAATATCTTCAAATCATTTTGGACTTGAGACTAATCTCTGTTGGGCTGAAAGTATTAAGATTAAAATTCTCCCAATAAGTATACTTTTTGATATTTAAACTTGTATTCTTCTTCTTACAGAATGAGACTATTTATTTATTTACTAAAAAACATTTATTATTTCAATCAACAGCTCACTGTAGTGCAAGCTGTCCTTTTTTTATTTTATTTTTTCCAACGCCAACTTGCAAATTGCAGGCCGAAGATCAAAACCTTGCTTAGAATGTCATAGTTACTGGGGTCCTACTCCTGCCTAGTTACTGGTCTCTATAGAATGTAAATCTTTTATTAATATCGAAATAATTTTTTGATAATAATTTTTTTTATCACGACAAGCAGAGGTCACTTCACCTTGTCAGTTGGTTCCTTCTTAGCTGATCAAATCCCCTGCAAAAGAACTCCTTAAAGAATTATATTAAAATGTGAAAGCTCCATTATCTTAACAATTATTTATTTGACTCAGAGACTCTAGCTATGTTTCAAACGGCTCGGTTCATCACAAAATAATAATAATAATAATAATAATAATAATAATAATAATATTGATGTCAATTAAATTGATTTCTCAGATCCAACGTCAATCAAAGAGGCTGGATGTATTTCTACCGGGGGAAAAAAAAAAGATGCTGGATGTATTTGACCGGAGAATAGCCAAGATTCTTCTTCATCTATTATAATATATTATTATCATTTTTTTTTAATTTAATACGATTTGAAGCATCCACCCAAGCATGTCACAGCCGAGTTTGAACCAGAAACTCATCTATTACGATTTTGCGATATATTATTATCATATTTGGAATTTTATTATTATTCAAATAACTGTAATTAAGTTAAATAATACAAATCCTTACAAATATAAAGGATTTGGCTTCAAAAAATATTTTTAAAATAATGTTGAACCATCACGCGGGTATTTTCTATATGATACTCCTCCTGTCCTTAATATAAGACCCATTTAACTAATTTGATTAGATTAAGGAAGTTAGGTAAGTTAGTTAATTATAAGAAAATTGACACTTTTTTCCTAAAACACCATAATCATCTTTCTTAATACCCCCTCTCTCTTTTACATAATTATGGTTGAGGGAGTATCTATAGGGGTAATTTAGAGAAAATTGATAAATATGAGAAATGGGTCTTATATTTAGGATCAAAACTAACTTAAGAATTGGGTCCTATATTAAAGACCGGAAGAGTATTAGCGAGTAGCGACAATGTTGAACAAGTTTGCAAATTAATGGTTATCGAATAGAAAATACAATAATTTGCAAGGATTGTATGGATTAATTGGCATTATTGAATTTGTACACCAGGTTAATGGTTATCGATCAATTATCTTAATGAGAAATTTGCAGTAAACTAATAAATAGAATTACATGATTTAATTAAAATTTCACTTATCCCCCCCCCCCCCCCCAAAAATCTTCGTCCAAATAGATATGTTACAAATAAACTATGACAGAAACTTGTGAGTTCCAAGCTTAGCCCTTTTTTAGACTCTACATAGGACATAAACCTTGAAATACACATATTCTTGAGCAACGTTAAAAAAAACCTCATATTCTTGATGGCCAAAGATAAAAACCGAGAAAAAGAGAAAAACACTTATTCTTAATAAACTTTCGTTCAATATGATTAATACAAGAAACATAAACTTTAGTCACTACACTGATGGTATATGTTACCTTCATATATACCTCAATATAAAAGCTAATTGACTAATTTGAGTAGATTAAAAAAATTAGTTAAGTTAATTATTTGTAATAGATAGGTATTGTTTTTCCTAAAATACCCTTTCTAATAATGTATATTAGCTAGAATTATCATTTGATAAAATTTTTAACACAATGACTACTTGAGGAAAAAAAAAAGAAGATAGATATGATAGACAAAAGAAATTAAGATTTATATTTAGAACTAAATTAAATGTCAAATTAGTTCTTATATTAATGTCTATAAGCTAATTTTGTTGAGTTTAAACATCGAATTTGACATCCGTTTGTATGAACAAATCCACAGAGATTCCCATGCAAAACGCGTTGTTTCCACTCATAAACCTTCCGATATTCTAAAACATTTAATTTTATAATTTCCGAAATTAAAGTAGTCCTTGTTATTGTTTACAACCACAAGTGTGCTTTTCTACTGTTTTAAGATTTTTGTTGGAATAACATGGCTCTCGTTTTGGACCACCCAGTTACGTTTGCTAGCTGCAAGCTGTCATTTTGTTTTGTTGATCACCTTCATTGAATTTTCCTTGTGCTCTACTTTATATTGTTGACCACAGTACACAATTTGGTTTTGATAAAAGACATCTTCTAAAAGGTTTCTACATTCTCAAATATAAGTTACTTTGCAAAACGTTAATAGCATTAAATTCTTTCATTTTCTTTACACAGATGCCCTTATTAGCTGTATTATGAAAAGAGATATATATGTATTGATTTTAATTGGATGATAATCTCATTAAAAGTAGTAATTTTTCTTTTTTATCGTTTTAATGATGCAAACGATTGTAAGCATTTTTCCTAATCCTTATTAAAAAGCGTCATGTATCAACTATTGACGAATGGTGATACCATTGACTCCTTGCCCACAAGTAGAAATTTCAATGTGTATGAATTCTAGTGCAAACTGTCTTTTTTCCGACGTCAACTTGCAAATTGCAGGAAAAAGATCAAGGTGCGTTTAGACTAGCAGTGATAAAAGTGAATTTTTTTTCCCATCTATCTAACTTTTATAAATGTAAATTAATATAAAAGTCAGTTAGTATAATGTGATTTATATTTAGTTAACTTTTGAAAAAAGTCAATTTGACAAACTAAAACTTATTTGAATGATTATTAAAAAGAATAAGTTTAGATATAAAATGATTCAAAAAATATAAATTTTATTAAATAATACTACCTCAAGTCCTTAATATAATATCAATTTATAAGGATGACAAATTAGTTTTTTAAAAAATAAATATGAATACTTTAAGATAATTTATTAATTTCTTTAATCTCGGCAAATAATTCAACTAGGTCGATGTAATACATTATATATTATATACATAATACGATAATTTTAAGAGATATATTAAAATTAAAAATTATAAAAATTGTATTATTGAAAAAATAGAAAATAATGTGGACCCATGTTGGAGTTTTTCAAAATAATTTTATGGGCAAACTAGAATAATTTATTTTTTTCTCGCAAAAAATTAATCTTTTATTTTGTCAAAATAATGTGGACCCACCTCTTTATCTTTCTCTCTTCCTTTTTAACCAAGCCAACGCATAAAAGCCATCAAAAGTCGCAATGACCGGCTGTGCGTGTTTTATAGAATATGAAATAAATATGTGAATTTTTTTATCTAAATTAATATAAATATGCTTATAAATATTTATATAAATGATACCAAACAATTAATAAAGCTAGTTGCCAATCAAAAGGCGTTTGGGTGATGATATTTTTCATTTTGAGCTGAATAATAGTGATAATAATTTTTTCATCACGACAAGCACAGGTCATTTCACTTTGACAATTGGTTCCTTGTTAGCTGTCAAATCCCCAGCAAAAGAACTCCTTAAAGAATTATGTTAACATGTGAAAGCCCCGTTACCTTAACAACAATTTATTTGACTCAGAGACTCTGTCTAAGTTTCAAAGAGGTCGGTTCATCATTAAAAATAATAATAATTTTTTTTGATGTCAACTAAATTGATTCCTCAGATCCAATGCCAATCAAAGAGGCTGGATGTATTTGACCAGAGATTAGCCAAGATTTTGCTTCATCTATTATAATATACTATTATCATTCTTTCTAATTTAATACGATGTGAACGCATCCGCCCAAACGTGTCGGGGCAGAGTTTGAACCAGAAACCCATCTATTACGATTTTACAATATATTATTATCATATTTGGAATTTTGTGATTATTATTATTCACCAATTACTGTAATTAAGTTAAATAATATAAATCCTTACAAATATAAAGGATTTGGCTTCTAAAGATAATTTTAAAATACTCCTTCAGTTATATTATAAAATGGATCTTATATTTAAAACTGAAATAATACTAAAATACGATCTCAGTTATCCTGCACGATCACGCAGGTATTTTCCATATGATATTAGTGACAACGTTAAACAAGTTTGCAGGTTAATGGTTATCGAATAGAAAATACAATAATTTGCAAGGATTATCTTAATGAGAAATTTGCAGTAAACTAATAAATACAATTACAGGACTTAATTAAAATTTCACTTGTCCTCCCCCCCCAAAAAAAATTTCTTTATCCAAATAAATATGTTACAAATAGAACAACTTACCTCCAACTTATTTATAAATTGGCTATGGAAAACGAAGACTTCAAAATTACAAGAACAAAAACTTTTCTTTCGTGCTAAGCAACTGAAAATTACAAGTAATGAAGTGTACTACGTCAAGCCCATTTAGCTATAAGAGACATTAAACCAGCACCTAAAAGTAAGGATAAATTTGATCCAATCTGAAGACGACTGCTATTTTGCATTCTATCAGTCATAAAATCTGCAGCCAAAAGATCAACAAGTGCCATATATATTAAGATTCCTGCCGATGCTGCGTTAAATATTCCTTCAACGATCAAAGCATTCTGGCTATTCTCATCATACACATTCGTAATTCCTATTCCAATGGCTATTCCTACTGGAGTCGTCAGAGCAAAGAACAAAGCCATCACTGTAATAGTTTTGTTCTTGAATTTCGCCTGCAATATGGGATTAAAAAACAAGGAAAAAAATTATAAAAATAAATACGGGACTTTGTATTTGATTTTTTAAAAAATAAAATAAAATGAAGTTGATTGATACAGCTAATTAACAGATGAGCCGTAACCACAGAAATTTGCGGATTTGGAATATATTTCTGTGTGCGGTTCATATCCTTTTGCCTTTTCATTCGACAAAGACGATATTAATTAAAGGCTTAATAGCATATTTAATCTGAGACCGGCCTCTCTCCTCCACTCTTCTCCTCCTTTATCACCACTGGATCAAATCTTAATGGTCCAGATTTTATATTTTAAAAAAAAATTATTATTTTTGGACAAAAATATTTTAATTTTACTTTAAATAACACATAAATAAATCTCAACTGTTAAAATATGATGTGAAGAGTTCCCACAAAAAAGGTCTACTTTATAATAATAACAATAATAATTTGATCTAACTAGTGTAGAGCCAAAGATTATTATTATTATTATAAAGTAGATTTATTCCTATGAACTTTTCAGATCATATTTTAACAATTCAAATTTATCTATGTATTTTTCAAATAGAGGAGAGAAGCTAGGTGTCTTTAATTTTCAATTTTTGAAATTTAATTTCATTTTGATTTTATTCATAAAATTTGAAATCCACGTCAAGAGATTGACTTTTATCGATGACATTAAACTTTTAGGGACCAGCAGTAACCCTTAATTAAATTGAAAACGTACCTATCCTATGCCATAGAATAATGTTCTTTTTGACTTTTCAAAACGTACCTGAGTGATACAGCTTCCAAGGACCCATGCCTTCAAAAAATTGATGAAATGTCAAGGCAGCAACCAAAGGCCTTATGGTTTTGGGACTCTCAGATGCTCCCAAAGATATCCCAATTATCACTGAATGAACTATTATCCCCAGCTCCAATACCTTCAATTCCGTTCAAAAACCCAAATCATTTTCCCACAATTAATAATTCAATTTTCACTAATATTCTTAAACGGAAAAGGAAAAAAAGAAGAAGCAGCAAATAATGATGATCTATCTGTGTTTATATATATATATATATATGCGCGCGCACACACATACACACTACCTTTTCATTCTTAATATAAGAATTTGTTTGATTGTTATTTTGATCCTAAATATAATGACCTTAATCCACTTTGTCTATCATATTTATGTATTTTCTTTTAAATTAGTCATTCTAATAATGATAGTTCTAATCAATAGACTTGATTAGTAAGGATATTTTTTGAAAAAATAACATCTATTTATTACAAATAACTAACTTAACTTTTTTTTTAATCTCCTCAAATTAGTTAACTAACTCTTATAATTAGCGCCGGAGTACATACCTGTGATATGACTCTGTGACGAAGGAGCTGAGATGAAGCAGAATCAGATGATCCATGGGCATGGCCATGAGTGGCGTGAGTGTGAAGATGAAGATGACCATCATGTGCTGAGTTTTTCTCTTCGTCTACATCATTGCCGGCTTCAATCGGGCCATTATTGTTCATATGGTGTTTCTTGAAATACACAGTGGCGAAAGCGTCCACCATTAGGGTTCCCATGGCCGTACACATGGCGACAAAACCAGTGAAGGGAAAGTCTCCCCATGGATGATCGCTCAGGCAAGGAGACGTCAAGTTTTCGAAGGCATCAGGGAGGACGTGAATGAATCCGGTGGCTAATATCACGCCAGCGGCAAACGCCTTGACCATGAAGAAGACGTCCTTCTCGGGACTTAAAGCCGGCACAAACTTTCCGATGACAGGAATCAAAACTCCGACAGCACTCGCAATCAGTATAGAAGCTATGGCTGCTATTTTGTACCTCAGAGCCTTGTCTCTGTCACGATCTTCGTCTTCATCTTCACATGTACACTCTGAGACAACCAAAGCAGGAAGCACAACCAGGAGGAAGACGAAGAAGACGAAGGCCTTGGATGCTCTGGCCGCCATCATGGTGTTTCGAGAAAGGGAGAAACCGGAGAAGCACTTAAAGTGGGCGTGAGAGAAATTTTGGTGGGATTTATTGAAAAATATGGCGACACGTAAAACTGGAACAATTGGTTTTATGTGGGTGATTTGATTTGATTCATTAAAAGCAATGAATTTGAGGGAGAAATATAGAAAATATTGAGTGACTTTAAAGCGAAGAGAGAGTATATGTAGAGTGTCGTTAAATGTCGACATATCTGCTAGCATAGCGAATAACATATTTTAGTTTACTCTGTGGTCAACGGGTTCACATGGAGACTTACCCTATTATGTCGAAATGTTTTGAAATTTTCGGTTAATAATTAACATAGCCAAAGCTAATTATGTGGATCCACCGTCCACACTATCTCTAATTTTACCCCCTGAAAATAGAATGAATTACTGGACGAGCTCTAAATTACACTCTTAATTTTTATTAAAATTTTCTTATTTTATTAGTCATGTGATATTGAGTATCTACGGTGTTAATAATCTTTTACATATTTTGAACAAAATTTGCTTTTTAATCATTTTGTTATAATAAGTCATTAGACTCAACCCAAATTAGTATTAGTAGTATTATTGATGATTATATTAGATGATCATGATGTTGATTTCACTTAATTTTGAATCCTAATTTCAGATAGTCCCGTCATGGAGTCAATTAGTGGACACCTTTAAACTCGACACAAACTTTAGCATCCAAAAGTCGAAGATATACGTTCTCCCGTTTGGGATATCCCTTTATAGATGAGGTGGTCCAAAGCCGCTAACACTGCAAGAATCCTAGTAAGTTTGTCCCCAAAACACTAGGATCCTTGAAACGGGTAATGTTTGAGTTAATGATATTATCCTCGAATTACTCTTGCTTATTTCCTTCATATGATTCGATCCACAAAGGTCCAAGTTTGACGATAAAAGTCAATTATATTCGAGTGAACAATCGGTGGGAACTTTTCACCAACCCAGAAGAAACATTGAAAAAGTCTATATACTCTTATCATTTCCTATTTGTGCATCAAAACTCGCTTCTTTATTTGAAAAAAAATTAGTAAAAGCTAATGAAGACAAATAAAGAGATCCCTTTTTAACTTTTATAATGGGAAGTAAGATTCTCTTTTGCAAGATTTTTTGTTGGTCCGCAGGAAGGAGGTCTGTATTGTTCAGACGCAACTTATTATAATCACTAGTGGGGCATTTGTGTTGGGTTTTAACTGCTCATGCAGTCTCTTTCGCTATTGTTGGCCGAACAAAGAAGCAAGAAAAGAAAGTGATGAAGGGTGTTCAAGCCACTCATGAAACCCAAGCTTCAATTTGACACGTCAGCTCTTCAACAATTAGTCTGTCCCAAGTAACAACAGGGGTTGGTTGAGTACAAACAACTGGGGCTTCTAAGAACGTTGATTTCCCTCAATTGAACCTTGACAACACTTAAATCAGGACTCATATATATACATATATTAATTATATTATATGACAGGCGAGGCCTGAGGTGGGGATCAAACCCTAAATCTGATGCAACAAAAGGCACATCTCATGCCACTAGACCGAATGGTCTTTGGCAAGTTGAATCCCAGTTAAATGTATAGAAAAGAATTTGTCTGTCCCAAGTAAACAGATTCTCACACTACTAAATTCCATTTAAACCAATATTCAAAGGCCAAGTATTCTGGAGGCAACTGGGCCGCCAGCAATAGACATCTCAGCAGCATATACATAATAGAAATAGAAGGCCAACCAGAAGAGAAGAGGGAAGCCCAAATATATAAAGAAATTTAAAATTCCACCCATAACAACAAAATCTGGAATTTAGAGCCTACCATTTTAACAAGAAATTGTGTCATTGATTTCCCTCACTTGGTGGCCTGTGCAATTATGTTACTCAGTGAACTGGCTTCCTCCTTTGCAGTCTCCACCAATGCATCCTGAAACCCAATACATTAAACGATTTGTTCTTAAGGGTTCACAGGAAGAAAATGCCCCACAGATAAATTGACAAAGGCTGTTGATTATTATACCTGTGCAGCTATCAACCGAGCAACTGTTTTCTTGCTGGACTCTTGAAGCTCACCAGCAATTAGAAGTTCGTCTAGTATATAGTAGGCCTTCCATCATAATCAAATCAAAGAACGTATCAGATAGGATCTTATCAAACTAAAGAATAGGTTATGTTAGTATTTAAGTTTTGCATTTGACCCTTTAAATTGACTTCATGATGAGAGATAGTTTAACTTCTAATCTGTAATGAAATTTCATATCATGTATATTATAAAGCGTCAACTCTGTCAAGACAGCAACAATCAGCGTCTTATTTGTCTACTGACTTGGTAGACGAAACCCAAGTTTTAGAGTACATATGATACCAATGGGAAATTAGAAAACCGATATATCATGAAGGAAATTCATGGGACAGACATACTAATTTAACCTTAAAAATGAACATATTAAATTATCATTTGGAGTTGATTCATCTTGAACATCAATAACAGCAGCAGACTAACAAGTGATAAGGCACAAACCTTGTGGAAATTAAATATTAAGTCCAACTCACATACCTGCAACAGGTCAAGTACTTGATATTAAAATAAAGAAGAAATACGAGATTCTTGGATCCTTTCCAGAAAGAATGGGAAATATTTCTGTTATACAATCAGCGCCCTTATAAAGTGAAAGCTTAAAAGAACTCACACTGCCAAAATATCGATCAAGGATCTCAACATAATGATGAATGATTTCAAGCACTTCTAATTCGTTGTCATCTTGGTCAATACACATGCAAAAGTAGAGGCTAGCATATCTGCAGAGGACATCATCCATTTCAATAATGAATTGATGATTGTCAAGATAACCAGAAACGTGCTCTTCAAAGCAGTAGCAATATATGATGAAAGGCCATGGTTTCTCGGTAAAATACCTTTTATAAACAACTTTATATCCTCTCCAATCCACAAAATTACAGAGCTTAGGAGCACGAGAAAGAATCACTCCACTGAGCTCACGGATAACCTTTCCAAAAACACAGATTTTTCAGCCAGAGATGGATCATGAAGAAATACAATGAATTCAACATGGAGTTATATGATAACATCATTACTTATGCAAGATAAATTAAAGTCAAATTAAACATAGATATATACACTACTTGTAGTAAGTTAAAGTACAGTTGTAATAAGAACTGATCTGTCCAGCAATCTTTGGAAAATGAAAAATAGAAAGCACAGTTGCCAGAATTACCTTTGATCTTTCTTTCTGTGTGTAAGGTGAATACCATTTTGTAAGTCTCACCTTCCCTTGACGGCTAATAAGCAGCACAAAGTGAATCTACAAGTAACCAAGCAACAAAGGATGATGACAATGGAAACAAACCAAAAACGTTAATCCAATAACATGATGCAGAGTTGCCGGTGTAAAATAACACTTCCACATTCTGTCATCTCCGTATTAAATATTACAAGTTAATAATCATAAGATCAAAGGAGGCTACCTAAAAGCTTGAGTGTTCTGACCTCAAGCATCAGATTATCCTGGTCATGGGTGAAGACATCCTATCCTATTATCATAAAGTCATATGCATTTAACATGATGAGAACAAATAGTGGATGCCACCTTCATAATTGGACTCCCTCTTGGCATCAATTAATACTATCAAACTTGGAGATAAAGATATAACAGTGCAGCATTCACACACATTGAAAGTCCTCATTAGTGGTAGACACGCACACCCATTTTATCTATTTATCCCTGAAACTAATAATGTCAATTAAAAAAAAAAAAAAACTGAGAGGATCCAAATCTAAACATATGAAGGTTATGTGACGAAACCTGCATGTAATAACCGGCCAAGCTTGCTAATAAACCAAGGGTAAGTAATAAATATCAACTAGAAATAGGAACCAACGGTGAAGCTCTTGATAAAATCTGAGCCCATATTTATGTAATTCAGGGTAAACTTTAGATCAAGACGCAGGAAAACTTTTGAGAATGCCTAAGGAAGTATGGATTTTTCTGATTTGCTTGGTGCATCACTTCATAGTGCAAAAGCACTACGGAAAGGCGGAGGAAGAACAAAAAGTTGTGGGACATCTGGGATTCATTGCTTCGCCAGGCATATGTAGTTTTTACTATTTCCTCTTGATCTAAACGTTGCGCTAAGCTACAACTGATTAGGTCATGAAAGAGATTACCAAGGGAAAGCCACTGATCTAATGAAATGTCCGCCCAATTTACTGGCCAATAACAAATGAAACGAAGGCTAGCATCAGGGTGTAACTAATTCTTCACCATTTCTGCTCCTTTAGAGGTGCAGGTCCTCCGTCCATAAAAAAAATCTAAACATAAGGAAGTTGAAAAGCATTGAAATAATAAGAAGGGTCGATGTACCAAATCCACCAGGGAACTCAGATCTCGAAATTAGCAGGATCCCAGTTAGCGGATCACGATTGGAGCGCATATGTATTTGGAAGGGAAATAAAATTATCGTGAAAATGTATCAACAGCATAAAGAACAACGATTTCATCCGGATGCCAAATCAAAAACAGAAAAGACGACTTCCGTATAGCATAAAACTAAAAATTCTCAAGCTAGTCAAAAGGGTTTCTGCTCATCACCAGAAGAGGAGACCGACAAGCAGAAGTTCAATTGGGAAAAACATGAACTTAATAACCAATACCAAACAGTAATTTCTGCATTGAAATCAAAATAACCAAATCGAGCATAATTGTGGGCGAGATCCAGTTTCTCACAGGAACAATAAGAATTCAAGACTGGGAGAAGCTTACCATTTGCGTCTGTGGGAAGATTGAGGACACGAACCCCACTGAATCACTTGCCCAAACTCGAGGGATACGGGAAATCAAAGAGCACCCTGTTCTGCAATGGCCACTCCTCGCGAGGATCAATTGCGGACTCGGGGAATAAATACCTCAGTTAAGGCTAGAGTCAATAAAGATTCAGAGAAGGTAATAGATATTTTTAACTTTTTTAACGCTTCGGAGTCATTTTGTTGAATTTATTTTATACTATTATCTCTAGTCCTAAATATAAGAACGGACTAATTTGAAGAGATTAAAAAAATAAATCAAGTTAATTATTTGTAATAAATAGATATTGTTTTTCCTTAAAATATTCTTATTAATTAAATATATTGGCTAAAAATATCATTATTAAAAGGACTATTTTGGAAAAAAAAATATAAATGTAAGAGACAAAGTAGATTGAGATCTTATATTTAGGACCAAAATAAAAATCAAACAATATCTTATATTCAGAACCGGAGGTAGTATTTCTTAGTACATAATTAAATATAGCGGCATAAAATTGCTTTCACAATATAAATTATTGTTATTTGGCTGAATTCTCTGATCAATTTAGTTAGTATTTCCTTTTCCAAAATGTTGTTTTCATTACATTATTAAAATGATTAGACCTATATACAAATTTATTTATTTTTCATTATCATATTTTTCCCAATTAACTATTATAAAAATTAATAATTCTCTTCTAATAACATGATAGGTATATGATTTATAAGCAAATATACAATAAGATGTAAAAGTCATACTTGTATAAAACTTTTGTCACAGATTCTAATGATGGGAATAATTCAATTGTGTGCATTGCACGTTTATTAAGAGGGTGTTTGAATAGAAACAAAATCATTATTTTAAAAGTGTTTTTACAGTATATGAAGTAAATATGTGGAAGAGTTTGCTTCGATTTGCGAAAAAGTGCTTTTAAAAAGTGATTCTGAAGTTATCAAAACACCCCCTAAATATGATTTAGAATTTGCACTGCATATTATATTTAGAACTGAAGGTAATATAATTTAATTTTAAGTATATTTCAAATTTTTACAGGCAAAAAATTGCATAGTACCGCTGAATATAGTTGTGCCAACTTAACAAATTTCGAGTTTGAACCAACCAAAAAAAGAAATTTCCTGCTCAAAAAAAAAAAATTTGGAGTTTGAACCAACAAAACGTTTGGTGGCAAGGCTTTGCCATCTGCGAGGATCCCCCCTGGCTTAATTCAGATTGATTTGGGTCCCCATAAAGTACTCAAATTACAAGGCAAGCCCAAAGCTCAAAATAGTGGGTGGTTCAATGAAAAGGAAAGAAGAAGTCATATTTTAGTAATCTATCCTATGATGAAAAAGCAGAACTGTTTAGTTTGACTTGTAAATATCATAAACTGAAGGTAGAATGATTACAGAACATTGACCTTTGCTGAAAGGAAGCAGGATAGGTAAAAGCCAATGAGATGTGAATTAATAATAATAAGAGACTAAATCAGTGATAATTGCAATACATTCATTCATACACAGTTAAACTAAAACGTGTGCGTGTGTGTGTATCTATCATCAGAATGACTTTGGCAGCATCACATGAGCCGTTGCATCTTTCTTCATCTTCCTTCTCTTGAACTGTTTCGACGCAGCTTTCAGCACCTTCGCCCATCCCTGTACATATTATCATCGACAATTTATTTCTCCAGCAATCACTACCTTGCAGATCCTAAATTCTAACAATTATTTAGTTCATAAACAACCACACTTAATCTAGCCTTTTCATCCCATAAACAAACATTTTCTTCACATTTGATCAATCAAATTTCATGTTTGTGAGTTTTATCCCAGTCCATGTAAATTTGATCAACTAGAACTAGATAGCACACACAAATTAAGAATTTACACTAAACCCAGGTGGATTATTACCTTCATAACGATGGGATTACAGCCAGTCTTCATCCTTGGAGGCGTAGGAGACAAATCAGAAGGCACAATCTTGTTCTTCTTCTTCTTCTTCTTCATATTCTTACTCTTAAGCAAATCCAGGTTGAGATTAAACGCTGTGGTGGAGAACTTCTTCCTGAGCTTTGATCCAACTTTCTTGGCACTGCTTTTATCACGAGCACCAAACTGCAAATCAATCTCATTGTGATCGAAAGAAACATTCCTGAAGGGGGTGAAGGAGTCCAGATCCATGGGAGCGAAAGGTCGAGAGATCAAAGGAGACCAGATTGAGCTCTGCGAATAGTCGAAGTCATAGGCTGAGTTATCTGGGAACTTGCCCAGAAGCTCTATCGACATTAATGGCTCCAAATACTCCACCACTTTCGCTGTTCCCAGAATCAGACTCTGTTCTTCTTCTTTTTCTTCTCCTCCGTGTGCGGCCATGAACGATTGAATGATTAGTGTTATGTTAGATTGTGAAAAGGCTATTGCTGTTCTTTTGTTCGTTTTGGTTATGTTTCCGTTGGGTGGATGTGCTTTTTGTAAAGGCAGGTAGAATAAATAGGAAAGTGACCGTTGCCCTGTCTCTATTCTTTGTATTTCCACTTTTGCCCTTGTGCAGTTTTGATTTCCCAATCAGATCCTATTGTGGGTCTGGGCTAAACCATTTGTCTCGTGGACTGGACTTTCCGCATATAATTGTGGGCCTTTGACCCAATTTATTGTTCCAGTGGACTTCACGTTTTAATGCTTGCGGACGATGATCGTTTCTTTTAATAATTCAAATTCAAATATTTTTTTTTGGTATAAACCATTCGGTATCCAACCGTGCCTTTTCTGGACCCCAGCCTCTTTGGACCAGTTGTACCCGAGCGATCGACTAGTCCGGATTCGGGCCGGACGACAAGTAAAGCCCTCCCCGGTACTCTTTTTAACAAGTGAGGATTCGAACCCCCGTCCTCAAAGAGCAGAGACTCGCCTCACTTGTGACCTAGCCAGTCGCCACTAGGCCAGGAGTATTCGGGTAATTCAAATTCAAATATTTGCTATGGAGATATTCCCTGCGGACAAATGCTGTGTGAGCTAGAAGGTATTTTTTGGCAAAAAAGAAAAGATCTGAAAGGTATTTTGTACTCCTCTTGTGCTTAACACAAAACCTATTTAGAGAGCTAATGTTGGTTCTAAACATAAAAAGTATTTCATATAATTATCAACTTTTTTTTTCATTTAATCCTATTGATGTTTCTCCAACAATAATCAAGTAGGAGACATAAGAAGAGAATTAAAAAGATACTTAGGTTGTTTTAAAATAAACATATCATATTAACTAATTCAATTGACATCTTTAATCTACTCAAATTAGTTAATTAAGTCTTATATTAAGGACAGAAAAGATATTATTTAACTTAGTTTTAATGTAGATGGCACATAATTTCATTTTATTAATTAAATTTTTGTGAATAAAAATATTAATTAAATTTGTAAAATTTAGGATTGAATATATGTTTAAATCTTGTATTATCCTTGGTTTAAATTTAAATAACTATCAAAAAATTATTAATTCATATTTTTACCCCCAAATTACAATCAACAATGTATAGTTGGGTTAAAGGAGGAAGAACTTAGTTTTCCTTAATAAATAATAATAATTAAAAGTGAAATAAAAAGCTACAAATAATTATTTAATTTCATCGAACGGAAGGAACTTGCTTCTTTTCAGACCGGAGCTTGGATGACTTTTTTTTTTTTTTTTACCAGCAGAGGTTGGATGATTAAAGCATTGTAAGGGGAAGGGAAAAAAATCATATTTGGTGAAGTGCCTTTAATTGGGTTTATAGTACCACCTTCAATCTTAAATACAAATTTTTATATTTGCAATCGGAGGTAGTATCATATATCAGCTAATTAAATAAAAAATGAAATAGAAAAGCATTTAGATATTAGAATTAAAAACCGCCTGAATCTCTTTATCTCAGACCAATGTGTGTGTATTTTAACCAAAAACCAATCAATTTTTTTTTTGCCAAAAACCAAAGACCAATGTACCACCTACCTCCGATACTTAATATAAGAATTTATTTGACTTTTATTTTAGTCCTAATTATAAAACCTCAATCTACTTTGTCTTTTATATTTATCCATTTTTTTCCTCAAACAGTCTTTGTAATAATAATAATTCTAGCCAATATACTTAATTAACAAGAATATTTTAGAAAAGACAATACATATTTATTATAAATAACTAACTTAACTAATTCTTTAATTTACCCAAATTAGTCATTTAATCTACCACACAAAGTGTACATATGGAAATTTGCCAAAAAGAAAAAGTATACATGCTGAAAGAGAAAGAGAGAATCGCAGTGAGTCTTAGGAAAGAAAATAATTATGACTAAGTTCTAATAAAACTTGTCATTGCAAGCTCCTCTTATTATTATTATTAGAACTTTTTTAATAATTATATTATTTATTTGGAACTACGTGGCAATTATGGAGAAGCTAAGAGAGCTTGTGCTTGCTTCTCATAGCGAAAACCATTGGCCTTGGAATCATCAGCAGAATAAACAAAAATGCCGTAAAGCTTGTTTTCCCTCTTCAGCTTTTGAGACGCATTGAAGAATCCACCTTCTGGACTTAGCCCTTTATCACTTCCATCAGTTATAAAACTCACCAACACCTTCCCTCCATTATAATTCCTGCTCTGTGTATTGAAGTAACCCATGAATTGAGACACGCTCGTTCCTTTATCATACGCATAGAATTGGAAGTTGACGTAATCTATGAGGTTCCCATACTTGTTCCATAACGCCTTGTAATGGCTCTGAACTTGGGGATCGTCGTATGGAGCGATCGAAGCGAACTTGATGACTCCGTTGGATTTTAGGGTTTTGATTAGGCGCCCGATGCATTCGGAGAAGGTGTTTGGATCTGAGTTGAAGTGTTCGTAGTCGATGTCGATCCCGTCGAGGTTGTACTGTTTGATTATGGCTGTGAGTGATGAAACTGCGTTGGACACCCATGAATCAATGGAAGATGGGCTAAAATTGACTGGTTTGTTTCTCACGCTGTCGCCTCCTAGACTTACGGCCACCTGAAACAAATCAAATTTCAGTTTCTACATGCTCTGTTTTTGTGTGTTCAATGATAGGTTTTGATTTTCATGATCCATTCAGTACTGCTCAAATTAAGCAGAGATACTGAGATCTATCTTTTCTTTTTTTTTTCCTTTTATTTTTTTGACCGTGGAACTGAGATCTATCTAAATGGTGAGTTTCTGCAAATCTTACCCAAAGTATTTGGGTTTGTCCAAAATTAGTTCTCTGTGCAAATTTATCTGTTCTTATGATTCATGACACCTTTTTTTTTTAATATACATAATTAGAAGGATAGCTAAACGAAGTTATAAGCAGAATCCAGCTGTTAATTTTTCACTCATAATGGAGTTTTTATGCCATTGGACTATAAAACAGTTGACTTTATAACACTTGTTCAAAGAGGCAGCATATCCAGTAACTCTTGTAACTTTAAACAAAACAGCTTTAGTTATCATGGCAATCTCTTATTAAATCCTTAATAGTAGCACTTATTATTTTCAAATTCTGTACAGTATAAGAACCCGCAGATATAATTCAAAAACAAATGAATCACAGTCCGCAATCAATTGAGACATGCATATACTTGATAAAAGAATGAGGGATGTTAGTATATATCCATGAAATTTTTGAAGACAAAAAAGGGGATGTTCAAATGAAGCACTTAATTGGCACCTTGACATTGGAATGTTGGGATTTGATGGAAGAAACTTGGGAGGGGCTAAGATTGCCAGAGTCCCAGAAAACGTTGAATATGCCGTTGGTAGGAGAAGGAGAAGCAGAGGAATCATAGTCAATAGTGAAGGAGAGAATGAAGTGAAACTGGACATTTGGGTTGATAGGGACATCAGAGAATTTCACATTCTTAAACTCTGCTCCTATGTATTCTCCAAATATGCGTGAGGGGGATTTCTGTGCTGATCCCCCAAGAAGGAAGAACAAGAACAGAAAAGCTTGAAGGAAGCAGAACTTGGGAGCCTCCATGCCTTTCTTTCAATAATTGAAAGCTGTAGATTTCAGAATAAGATATACAGAGAGATAATATCACCAAAAGTTGTGGATAATAATTAATACCTCACAATAACGCAGCTAGAGGGAGATGTACGGCGTTTGATTTTTCTTTTGCTGTTGAAAAGTAAACGATGGGACCTGCAAGGGTCGGGTCCGACTGGTCGCAAACGGGAATGCAAAGTGCCTTTCCTACCATGTCATGGGCTCGATACCTGCGAGTGCACCTGGGATTAGTCTGGCCGGTTGTATTGGGATACCCTGAGGCAGCGATACCATCCTACTCGAAAAGTAAACGATGGGTATTTCGCCACTATTGTTGAACTTTCCTGTCCAAACTTGGTGGTAATCATCAATACAACAGGCGAGATACGTTGAATATATAAAGTGGGACCTATTCCCTTTAACCACTAATTATGTTTCTCTTCTTTTTTCCTTTTCCTTTTTTAAATGCATTTATTTATTTAAGTTTAAACATTCACATATTATTTTGGAAAAAATATTAAACTTTATTCCTTGTAATTTATCTTTAACATTTTGAACTTTATTTGTGATACTACTAACCATCATGACTAATCAAGACCGGGACTATAAATTGTTTATTTATAAACTTTTGTTTAAAATTAAAGAAGTAAGGATCCTTTTTTACCATTTAAAAAATATAACTGTGTTATAACTAAGAAAATTAAGAATTTGCTCTGCATAGGGATAAGCATCGATCTGTTGATACCTTCAGAAAGAAGAAGCGGAAGAAAAACTTGAGAACTTGGAAGCGATAGATGTAATTGGCGCAGAGAGAGATTATGTTGATATAATTAATAACAATACTTCACAATTCACACATCCCAATTGGACCAAAGTTCAGCATTAATGTGTGGAAAATAATCAGCCACCCCACTATTATATCCCTAGAGCTGAGAAACGGGCCCAACCCATCGAGCCGGCCCGTTTAAATCCATTTAAATTGAGGACTGAGCTTGTAATTTAGAGTCTTAAAAAAAAAACTTAGACTTAAAAAGGCCAGTCATGTAAGGCTTAAAAATAAACGAGCTAGCTTTATAGGGCTGTAGGCCGGCCCCGTTTAAGCCCACTAAATGTTTTTTTTCCCCTAACCTAAGTTCTTAACATTTTACACACTCTCCCTTTCTAAGTTTCATCTTCAGTCTTTCACTCCTTCTCAGCTTACAACTCATGATATTAAAATAAGTAAAATATATTCTCTATATTCCAAATCAGATTTCAAATTTGTATTTATTTGAACCAATAGTTATATATTAAAATAAAAAATATATTCCCCGTATTAAAACAAAAATTTGAATGATTGAACCAACAGATACATATCAATTTGTATATATGTTATAAAATTTTAATAAATAAGTTAACACTTTTTTTATAAATTTTTTACTCTATATTTAAATAGAGTTAGATAAATGAGCTAGACAAAACCAAAGAAGACCATCTTGAACAAAAGCAAACAAAGAATGGCATAGTTAGCAATTTAAAAGTATACTATGGATCAATCCAAAATGCTAAGATATTTCACACTTCCCATGAAATTGTGCAGTAAAGTGATTTTCACAATTAAAGCCTGAGAAAAAAAATACTACCCCTGGTCCTGATTATAAGACCTCATTTGTAGACTACAAACGAGATCTTATAATTAGGACTAAAGATAGTTAGTAGACAACATAGAATCAATCCCCAGTGGTTGCTAAGTTAAAACCTCTAAAACAAACTTAATATTGATAATTTTAAATAAACTTATTGGTGGGCAAAAATTCAATTCTAAAAAACAGAAGAAGATGTATTAAATTTCAAAATAACTAAATAGTATTGAGATGAAATCATTGATTTTTTAGAAGTTAAGAAGAGCCTATTACTAGTGAAGTACAATCAAATATTCTTATAATTGATGATAGTGATGATAGTGTTTGTCTACTTTTTTTTTTTTTTAGTGAAAGCGTTTATTTGCTTTCAATGAAACTTTTGATGTTAATGTTATTGACTTGTTATGTTTAATGGATGTTTTATATTTTTTGTATGTTGATGGCTATTTAGATATGATGATCTTTTATATTTGTAATTTAATTTTATTCATATTTACATCTTTTATTAATAATTTTATTGGTTTATTTTTATTTTTTTGATAAAATATGTGAGAAATATGAAAAATAAATTTTTTTTTAAAAAAAAGGCTAAAAGCTCACAAGTCAGTCCTGAGCCCATCTACTTAATAACCGGGCTTAGCAAATTTAAGTATGTTTAAAATTTCAACCCTGTAGGATGGGACCGACATGTTTACCAGTTTTACATATGCCGTTTAATTTGTGAGTCTATGAATAAGAAAACCTAAGCACCAATAATGTCTCCTCTCACATCTCGTGATTATTAAATAAATCCCAAAAAGCAAAGGAAAAGAGAAAGGAAAGATGGATTTTAATATTCATTTGTCTCTGAGCAATAAGTCGTTGATCTATTCATGGAGTCAGAATAAATCTTGATTTTAGAATAAAAAGAAAATTTTTTGGTCAAGTTGTCATAATCGCTAACTAGAGTGACCAAGTGGCAAATGACATGGTTAATAAGAGAGGTTCAACAGGTGAGTTAGGAAATATGGCCTTGGGATCACAGGGCAGCTCACGTGTTAGACACACAACTAGGGGTGAGCATTCAGTTTTTCGGTTCGATTATCAGGAATAACTAAATTAACCGAATAATTGAATAGAATAAATTTTAAACACCGAACTAAGACTAATTAACTGAACTAATTGAAACCGAATTAACTAAAATATATATGAAAAGTGATTTTAAATTAAAAATAATAATAAAAAATAATTACAACCATTAATTAATAAATATTTTATCATTCAATGTGATTTATTATAATAATATTTATTATAACCATATTTATTAAATATAAATATATTTAAAGAGTTAACATAAACCCACATATATATTTATTATAATAATATTTATTAAATATAAATATATAATATATTTATTTCGGTTTTTTGGTTATAATTGAAATTTTTTTCTACTAATTGAACCGAACATCAAAACCGAATTGTTCAGAAAAATAAAAACAGAATATATAACTGAAATTGAATTTAGTTTGGTTCGATTTTCGTTTACGGTTCGGTTTTGCACACCTCTATGTGTACCCTAGAAGTTGACAGAAAGTTGAGAGAATATACTATAAGGTCATTAGAGGGGTGAGAGAAAGGCAAGTTTTTGGTGATTATTCTCTAACTCCTCTCTCTGGATTTCTTCTAATGGCAGTACTTCTTCTCCCTTCTGTCCTCCCTGGTGAATTATGTTTCTAGGATATTTTATATTTCTGTGACTGATATTTCTGTACCTGGATTTTTCATTGCAAGCTACTCTTATTATTATTAGAACTTTTTAATAATTATATTATTTATTAGGATACATGTGACAATTATGAGAAATTATACTAACAAGATAGAGACAGCACAAACTAAAGCCTTAATTTGGAGAAGCTAAGAGAGCTTGTGCTTGCTTCTCATAGCGAAAACCATTGGCCTTGGAATCATCAGCAGACCAAACAAAAATGCCATAAAGCTTGTTTTCCCTCTTCAGCTTCTGACACGCAGTGAAGAATCCACCTTCTGGACTTAGCCCTAAATCACTTCCATCTGTTATAAAACTCACCAACACCTTCCCTCCTTCATAATTCCTGCTCTGTGTATTGAAGTAATCTATGAACTGAGACACCGTCGTGCCTTTCGGATACGAATAGAACTGAAAATTGACGTAGTCTATGAGATTCCCATACTTCTTCCACAACGCCAAGTAATGATTCTGAACTTGGACGTTGTTGAAGGGAGCGATTGAAGCAAACTTGATGACTCCGTTGGATTTTAGGGTTTTGATTAGGCGCCCGATGCATTCGGAGAAGGTGTTTGGATCTGAGTTGAAGTGTTCGTAGTCGATGTCGATTCCGTCGAGGTTGTACTGTTTGATTATGCCTGTGAGTGATGAAACTGCGTTGGACACCCATGAATCAATGGAAGATGGGCTAAAATTGGCTGGTTTGTTTCTCACGCTGTCGCCTCCTAGACTTACGGCCACCTGAAACAAATCAAATTTCAGTTTCTACATGCTCTGTTTTTGTGTGTTCAATGATAGGTTTTGATTTTCATGATCCAATCAGCACTGCTCAAATTAAGCAGAGATACAGAGATCTATCTTCTTCTTTTTTTTTACCATGGAACTGAGATCTATCTAAATGGTGAGTTTCTGCAAATCTTACCCAAAGTATTTGTGTTTGTCCAAAATTAGGTCTCTGTGCAAATTTATCTGTTCTTATGATTCATGACACTTTGTTTTTTCAAATTAGAAGGATAGCTAAATGAAGTTATAAGCAGAATAGAGCTGTTAATTTTTCACTTATAATGGAGTTTTTATGCTATAGGACTATAAAACAGTTGACTTTATAACACTTGTTCAAAGAGGCAACATATCTAGTTACTCTTGTAACTTTAAACAAAACAGCTTTAGTTATCATGGCAATCTCTTAATCATTATAAATCCTTAATAGTAGCACTTATTATTTTCAAATTCTGTACAGTATAAGAACCTGCAAATATAATTCAAAAACAAATGAATCATAATTCACAATCAACTGGGTTGACATGTTCTTCAGAAGCTTGATAAAAGAACGAGAGATGTTGGTATATATTCATGAAATTTTTGAAGACAAAAAGGGGAATTCAAATGAAGAACTTAATTGGCACCTTGACATTAGAGTGTTGGGTTTTGATGGAAGAAACTTGGAAGGGGCTAAGATTGCGAGAGTCCCAGAAAACGTTGAATTTGCCGTTGGTGGGAGAAGGAGAAGCAGAGGAATCATAGTCAATGGCGAAGGCGAGAATGAAGTGAAACCGGACATTTGGGTTGATAGGGACATCAGAGAATGTCACATTCTTAAACTCTGCTCCTATGTATTCTTCAAATATGGGTGAGGGGGATTTCTGTGCAGATCCTCCAAGGAGGAAGAACAAGAAGAGAAAAGCTTGAAGGAAGGAGAACCTGGGAACCTCCATATCTTTCAATAATTGAAAGCTGTAGATTTCGGAAACTCCTATCAGTAATTATAGGCACAACCTGAGTGCGCCCATATAATATAGATATATATATATAAATATATGTATATGTGTGTGTATATATATATTTAGAGAGGGAGAAGCACCTAAAGTGGTGGATGATAATCAAGAGCCCACGGGACCACACAGCTTCAATGAGGCGTGCGTTTGACTGTTCTTCAGCTTAGTATTGTTATTGGTTAAATTATTAGTTTTGATCTCTATAATTTTATAGTTTTATAGTCTGAGTTTAATAAATAGTTCCTATACTTTGAATAAGTTTTAATTTTCATACATACACTTAAATTCAGATGAAGTTCTTATGAAATTATATCACCACGGCTAGAGTAATAAGAGCATTTGATTTTTCGTTTGTTATTGAAAAGTAAAGATTGCTATTTAACGACTATCTTTCGACTCCCCTGCCCCAACTTGGTGGTAATCATCAATACAACGGGCGATATATATATATATATATATATATATATATATATAAATATATATATGACCTACCTCCCCTAAGTAGTAATGATGTTCCTGGTCAAAGAAAAAAAACAAGAAGAAGAAATAATGTTCCTCCTTTTCTTTTCTTTATTGTTCAAATTAAATGTGTATAATTTAAATGTATTAATTTCTTTATTTTAAGTTTTAACATTCACATAATACTCCTCCGATCCTTAATATAAGACTTATTTAACTAATTTGATTAGATTAAAAAGTTAGGTAAGTTAGTTAATCATAAAAAAAGTGACACATTTTTTCTAAAACACTATAATCATCTTTTTTAAGACCCCCTCTCCCTCTTCTACTTGATTATGGTTGAGGGAGTATCCATGGGGGTAATTTAGAAAAAATTGATAAATATGAGAAATAGGTCTTATATTTAGGATCAAAACCAACTAAAAAATTGGGTTCTATATTAAGGACCAGAAGAGTATATATTTTCTTTTGAAAAACAATATATTAAGTTTAACTCCTTCAAATTTATTTTAATGTTCTAGATTGGGGTGAGAAGTGAGGAAGATAGAGACGGAAGAAATCTGTGCAAGTAGCCGAACGAAACTATTCAATAATATTCAACAAACACAGCGATCAAATTAAAGCGTGGACCAAACTCATGAGGAATATGTTCTTTGCAAAGATGCAAAGTATGACTTGTACTTCTTTCTTTATTTCTTTTTTTCAACTTTTCCAGTTGGTAATTGGTATCTGGGGCACTACAAACTACTATAACTAATCCGAATCAGAACTGCAGCTGGTAGTTATATAAAATTTTAAGTTAAAAAAGCAAGCATGCAATTTTATAATTGCCATTTGGAAAAAAATAATAACGCTGTAACTTAGAAAATTGAAGGGATCGATGTCCTTCCTTGTGATGTACTAAACTTTTTAATGTTTTAATACATTTGTCTTATTATAAAGACGGAAAACAACTAAAAAATCCAAAAAAAAATGACTGTTAAATTTAAAAATTTTAAATTAAAAATTATTATAAAAATATGTTGTTATTTTTTTCAAGTAGAATCATCTTTTTTTATAAATATAGTAACTAACTCTGATTTAAAATTTTAAAATTTAATAATCATTTTTTTCAGATTTTTTTCAAATATTCAAGGAATTGCCCAAAAAAATCCGTATTGGTGGGAGACGTGGAGAATTGGACGCCCAGAGCCAGTAGAAAAAGACAGAATAATTTTTTTTTTGTGGTACAAAGACAGAATGAATTGATACTATTGAAGTTTTTAGTTAATTTGGATTCAGTTTGACATAGCAGAATTTCACATCCCGCAAAGGGATAAGCATTTGTTGATGCGTACCTTGTCGAGGAAGAGGAAAAAAAGCCTCAGCTAAAAGGAGCAAAACTTGAAAACTATAAAGATGCAATGGGCACAAAAGCATGTAATTGGCACAAAAGCGTTTGTGGGTGTTTGGAAATAAAAAATATTTTTTGACAGATTTTTTTACATATTTATTTTATATATTATAAAATTACGTTTAAAACTATGATTTAGTTTTTACTCAAATACCTTTTTAGAAATTAAAAAAATATTAGCTATTTTTATTAAAAGATTAACGTTGGTTGTTATCGGAAAAGGAAGACATTGTCCTTTTTCTCAACGCTTTTGAAGTAATGTCGGGTTAAATTCTGAATAATTATAACTCTTTAAAAATTTTATTTTAGACGACTGTAACTAGTTAACATCAGTTAACTTTCAAAACATTTCAAAATTTTAGTCAATTCCAAAGCCAAAATAAAATTAAAATTTAAGGATAAAATTATAATAATACCCCTTCTTTTTTAAAAAATAAATATTAATTGTCATAAGAACTTTGTTGGCCGGCGGATTTTTTTTTAAATGTTTCGCAACCTCTAATATAAGTGTTTGTATTTTTTGTGAATTGTCAAATTTTAGTTATAAATTGTTGAATTTTTATTATAAATCGTTGAATTTTACTTGTTCATTTACACTTAAATATTTACATTTAGAGTTGTGAATTCCCTTATGTTTGTTATGAATTGTCAAATTTGGGTTGTAAATCATTGAAGTTTTGTTATAAACATTCGAATTTCACTTCCTTATTCACACCTAAACACTTGTATTTGAAATTGTGAATTCTATTATTTTATTTGTAAATCACCAAATTTTTGTTGTAAATTACTAAAGTTTATTCGTAAATTATTGAATTTCACTCATTCATTTATACTTAGATACTTGTATTTGTTTTGCTATACACTACCTTCAATCTTAATTATAAGATCTTGTTTGTAGACTACAAACGAGGTCTTATAATTAGGACTAAAGGTAGTATATATATATATTTTGCATTATATGACTAAATGATATGATTGGCTTGGTAGCCATATTATTTTTTATATGCTAAGGGATCATAGATTCCAAACTCCCCTTGGCCATCCCTTTTTTTTTTCAAAAAAAAAATCATTTGGCCACTAAAGCTCTGACTTTCGATGCTTGTCACTTGAGCGCTAGTGGCTAGAGCTTCGTTAACAATTAATATTTATCTTTTATAAAAAAATGGAAGAGTATTATTATATTTTATTTTGGTCTAAGGGAGTCAACTGAAATTTTGAAATGTTTTGGGAACTGATTGATATTAATTAGCTACAGTGGTCCTAAAATAAAATCTTCCCTAACTCCTTCGTTGAAATACTTAAAGCTAAAAATGACCCTTAACTCATCAATAATTAATACCATCATGATTTTAAAATTTAAGATGATATTTTAGAGAAATTAACACATTTTTGACAAATAACTAATTTAATTATTTTTTTTAATTTACCTAAATTAATTAAATAAATCTTATATTAAAAATAGAAATTAGTATCACACGTCCCAATTGGCAAGGGAGTGCTTGATTTGAAAGGAGCAATTGTTAATTAGCATTATTATTGCATAGGAAAAAATAGTTAGGCATCTTACGCAGGTCCCAATGTCGTATGAGTCTAACAAGTAAAGATATTCTGTGAGCGGAAGCAAACCTAAGCCCCAGTAGTACCGTCTGCCTCTCACATGTCGCACACCAAGTATCTCCCACTCGTGATTATTAAACAAACCCCAAAAAGCAGACGAAAGGAGAAAAGGAAGGATGCAATGCCCAATAATATAACTCCTTAGTCATGAATATATTTACGCAGAAACACACACACATATGTATAAGATATATGCATGTAGAAGTAGATACATAATACTATCTCTGTTCTTAATTATAAGAGGTAGTTGACTAATTTAAGAAGATTAAAAAATAAGCTAAATTAGTTATTTGTAATAAATAGGTATTATATTTACTAAAATATCTTTGCTAATCAAATGTGTTAGTTAGAACCACCATTATTAGAAAAATTACCTTAGAAACAAATGCATAAATATAAAAAACAAAGTGGATTGGGGTCTTATATTTACAACCAAAATAAAAATCAAACAGGGTCTCGTATTAAGGACCAGAGGTAGTAATATTTCTGGTCCTAAATGTAAGACTTATTTGATAATACTACCTCTAGTCCTTAATATGAGACCCTATTTGACTTTTATTTTGGTCCTAAATATAAGACCCCAATTCACTTTGTCTCTCATATTTATACATTTTTTCAAAGTAGTAACCCTTCTAACAATGATAGTTCCAGTCAATATATTTGATTAGCAAGGATATTTTAGGAAAGACAACACTTATTTATGACAAATAACTAACTCAACTCACTTCCTTAATCTCCTCAAATTAGTTAACTGACTCTTATAATTAGGACTAGAGGTAGTATAAATTACAAATAAAATAGGTCTTATTTAGTTATTGAATTGAAAGGGTTTATATATTTAACATAAATATACAAACACATATACCCACAGCATAAATTATAAATAAAATAGGCCTTTTATTAAGTATTGAAAAAGTATATAGGTGTTTAACATAAATATACACACATATACTCACAACAAAGCCCTTAGTTTGAAGTCGCTAAAAGGGCTTGTGACTGTTTCTCATAACGAAAACCATTAGCCATGGAATCATCAGCAGACCAAACAAAAATCCCATGAAGCTTTTGTTCACTCTGGAGCCTATGACAAGCTGTGAAGAATCCACCTTCTGGACCTAACCCTCCACTTCCACTACTTATAAAACTCACCAAAACCTTCCCTCCTTCATAGTTCTTCAGCTTAGTGTTGTTATTATATTAGTCATTATAGTTTTGTTGAATTTTGATTTTGATCTCTTTAATTTTAAATTATTGGTTTTGATCTTTATAATTTTATAGTTTTATAGTTTGAATTTAACAAATAGTTCCTATACTTTGAACAAGTTTCAGTTTTGATACATATACTTAAATTCAGATTAAAATTCTTATGAAATTATAGCACCACAGCTGGAGTAATACGTGCATTTGATTTTTCATTTGTTATTGAAAAGTAAAAGATTGCTATTTCATCACTATCTTTCAACTTTCTTGCCCCAGCTTGGTGGTAATCATCAATACAACGGGCGATATGTGTGTGTGTGTGTGTGTGTGTGTGTCGTTGGACCTACCTCGTTTAAGGAGTAATAATGTTCCTCCTTTTCTTTTCTTTATTGTTCAAATCAAATGCGTATAATTTAAATGTATTAATTTCTTTATTTTAAGTTTTAACATTCACATAATATATATTTTCTTTTGAAAAACAATATATTAAGTTTAAGCCCTTCGAATTTATTTTGACATTTTAGATTGGGGTGAGAAGTGAGGAAGATAAAGATAGAAGAAATTTGTGCAAGTAGCTGAACCAAACAATTCAATAATACTATATCCGATTCTAATTATAAGATTTTTTTTGTAAGGGTTTTATAATAAAACCAGAGATAGTATTCAACAAATACAGCGATCAAATTAAAGTGTGTGGACCAAACTCATGAGGAATATGTTCTCTGCAAGGACGAAAAGTATGACTTATGCTTCTTTCTTTATTTCTTTCTTT
This sequence comes from Neltuma alba, assembly GCF_004799145.2. Classification (NCBI taxonomy): domain Eukaryota; kingdom Viridiplantae; phylum Streptophyta; class Magnoliopsida; order Fabales; family Fabaceae; genus Neltuma; species Neltuma alba. Next base: position 51,562 of record NW_021637569.1, on the reverse strand, counting down.
TCTTTTTCAACTTTTCCATTTGGTATCCGTGGAACTACTAACTATTATGACTAATCCCAATCAGAACAGTAGCTGGTAGTTATATAAAATTTAAAGTTAAGTTAAAGAAGCAATGCAAATTTATATTAACGTTATAACTTAGAAAATTGAAGGGATCGATGTTCTTCCTCATGATGTACTGAACTTTATAATATTTTAATACATTTGTCTTATCATAAAGAGGGAAAACATCTACCATTCATCAATCATTATTCAAGGAATTGTCCCAAAAAAAAAATCAATATTGGTGGGAGACATGGAGAATTAGAGGCCTATTAATAGTCAGTAGCAAAAGACAGAATGAATTGATATTTATTGAAGTTTTAGCTAATTTGAGTTTAGTGTGAAATGACAGAATTTCACGTCCTGGAGAGGGATAAGCATCTGTTCATACGTACCTTAACGACGAAGAAGAAGAAGAAAGCCTAAGAGAAGCAAAACTTGAGAACTGGGAAGCTACAGATGTAATTAGCACAAAATGTTAGACATGATAGAGAACAATATTAGCTATTTTCGTTAAAAGACTAACGTTGGTTGTTAACGGAAAAGGAAGGAATTGTTCATTTTTTAACACTTTTGAAGTAATGTGGACTTAGGGAGAAAAAATTCCTAAATAATCATAACTTCTTTGTGAAATACTTAAAGCCAAAAGTGATCTTAACTCATCAATAATTAATAATATCATGATTTAAGAGGATAGTTTAAAGAAATTACGCATATTTTTTGACAAGTTAATAATTTAATTATTTTTATTAATTTACCTAAATTAATTAACCAGATTTTATATTAGAGATAGAAACCAGTATTAGTATTATTACACATGTTCCAATTGGCAAGGAAGAGCTTGATTCGAAAGGAGCGCGGTTGTTAGCATTATTGTATGTAAAATAGTTAGGCATCTCATCACGCAGATCCCAATGTTGCATAAGTCTAATAAATAAAGATATTCTATGAATGGAACCAAACCTAAGCACCAATAATATTGTCTTCCTCTCACATGTCGCACATCAAATATCTCCCACCCGTGATTATTAAACAAATCCCAAAAAGCAGACGAAAGGAGGAAAGGAAGGATCCAACGCCCAATAATATAACTCCTTAATCATAAATATATTTGCGCAGACACACACACATGTATAAGATATATACATGTAGCAGTGGGTACATAATACTACCTCCTTTCCTAATTATAAGAATTTCTAATTATAAGAACTAATTGACTAATTTGAGAAGATTAAAAAAATAAGTTAAGTTAGTTATTTGTAATAAATAAGTATTGTATTTACTAAAATATCCTCGCTAATCAAGTGTGTTGGCTAGAACTACCATTATTAGAAGGACTATCTTGGGAACAAATATATAAATATTAGGGATAAAATGGATTGGGATCTTATATTAGGGATCTTATATTAGCAGGATGAAATTTGCGAACTCCCAGTCATTAAAAAAGCTTTCATTAGTTACCATAGCAATCTACATAATCATGGTCAGTCCATAACAGTGGAAATTATTTTCAAGATTTTGTACAATATAAGAACCCACGGATATAATTTTTTTAAAAAAAAAGTGAATCACAATTCACAATCAATTGGGACGACATGTTCTTCATAAGCTTGATAAAAGAACGAGAGGTGTTAGTATCTATTCATGAAATTTTTGAAGACAAAAAAGGGAATTCACATGAAGCACTTAATTGGCACCTTAACATTGGAGTGTTGGGTTTTGATGGAAGAAACTTGAAAGGGGCTAAGATTGCCAGAGTCCCAGAAAACGTTGAATTTGCCGTTGGTGGGAGAAGGAGAAGCAGAGGAATCATAGTCAATGGCGAAGGAGAGAATGAAGTGAAACCGGACATTTGGGTTGATGGGGACATCAGAGAATTTCACATTCTTAAACTTTGCTCCTATGTATTCTCCAAATATGCGAGAGTGGGATTTCTGTGCAGACCCCCCAAGAAGGAAGAGCAAGAAGAGAAAAGCTCGAAGGAAGCAGAGCTTGGGAATCTCCATGCCTTTCTTTCAATAATTGAAAGCTGGAGATTTCAGAATAAGATACATAGAGAGATCAATATCACCAAAATTGTGGATAATAATTAATACCCCACGATACTGCAGATGTACGGCGTTTGATTTTTCTTTTGTTGTTGAAAAGTAAACGATGGCTATTTGGCCCCTATTGTTGAACTTTCCCGGCCAAACTTGGTGGTAATCATCAATACAACAGGCGAGATATGTTATATACATATATATATATATATATATATATAAAGTTGGACCTACCCCCTTAGACCACGAATTATGTTTCTCTTCTTTTTCCTTTTCTTTTTTTTAAATGTGTTTATTTATTTAAGTTTTAACATTCACATTAAAAAAAAAACAAATATCAAACTTTATTCCTTTAAATTTATCTTTAACATTTTGAACTTTATTTGTGATACTACTAACCATCATGACTAATCTAGACCAGGACTATAAATTGTTTATTTATAAACTTTTGTTTAAAATTAAAGAAGTAAGGATCCATTTTTACCATTTAAAAAATATAACTGTGTGATAACTAAGAAAATTAAGAAATTGCCCTGCATAGCGATAAGCATCGGTCTGTTGATACCTTGAGAAAGAAGAAGCGGAAGAAAAACAAGCATGAAGGAAGAAAAACTTGAGAACTTGGAAGCCATAGATGTAATTGGCGCAAAGGGAGATTATTATGTTGATATAATTAATAATCAATACTTCACAATTCACATATCCCAATTGGACCAAAGGTCAGCATTATTGTATAGAAAATAATCAGCCACCCCACTATCATATCCCATTTAATTTGTGAGTCTGTGAATAAGACAACCTAAGCACCAATAATGTTTGCCTCTCACCACGTCTCGTGGTTATTAAATAAATCCCAAAAAGCAAAGGAAAAGAGAAAGGAAAGATGGATTTTAATATTCATTTGTCTCTGACCAGTAAGTCGTTGATTTATTAAGGGAGTCAGAATAAATCTCGATTTTAGAATCAAAAGAAAAAAACTTTGGTCAAGTTGTCATAATCGCTGACCAGAATGACCAAGTGGCAAATGACGTGGTTAATGAGAGAGGTTCAATGAGTGAGTCAACAAATATGGCCTTGGATCACGGCCCAGCTCACGTGTTAGACACGTAGCCTAGAAGTTGAAGGAAAGTTGAGAGAATATATTATAAGGTCCTTAGAAGGGTGAGAGAAAGGCGGGTTTTTGGTGATTATTCTCTAACTCCTCCGTCTGGATTTCTTCTTCTGGCAGTACTTCTTCTTCCTTTTGTCCTCTCTGGTGAATTCTGTTTCTAGGATCTTTTATATTTTTGTGACTGATATTTCTATATCTGGATTGTTCATTTGTAGACCTTCATATACATCCAATATTAATAATATATTCAGATTTCTGGTCCATTATTTGTTATAGCTGCTTACTTTACTGTTGAATTATTAGAACATAAAATATTTTGGTGCTCTCATTAAGAATGGAGCTCCAGAACTATACCATGGCAGAGGGAACAAGGTTTAAAGATCTACAGGCTGAGATGAAGACAATGACTGAATATGTGGGTCAAATGGAGACCGCCATGCGGGAACGAATGGATGGGCTCAAATCACATACGAAACAACGCTTCCATAGATTGGAGTATGCCTTGGAAGTTCTACTAAGAGCTTTGAACCTGCATTTTGATAACTTCGAAGCTGCCATTGGATCTCTGGGTTGAACCATCCCGTCTTCCCATCAAGAGCGAGGGGGAGAAGGATCAAGCTGGTGTAGTTCATTACAGTCACTGAAGCACATTAAGCTAGATTTTTCAAAATTTAGTAGCACGGATCCCACGACGTGCATATTTAAAGCAGAATAGTACTGTGCTTACTATTAAACCCTAAATTTTCAACAGGTGAGCGTTACGTTCATCAATTTTGAAGGGGACATCATTCCTTGGTTTCAGATGTTACACAAACTGAAGGTGATCATGGATTGGAATTCGTTGCCAAGGGCAATAAAGGATGAGCTCAGCCCCTCACCTTATGATCAACTTAGGGTTAGATTGTTCAAATTAATGCAAATATATTCAAGGGAAGAACATTGCCGAGAGTTTCTAGTGTTGGCTAATAGAACGAAAGGGGTGTCAGGGGAAGCACTTTTGGACTGTTTCACAGGAGGACTCAAACTTGAGATGAGACGTGATGTGGTGACCCAAAAACCTAGTAACCTTCTCAGCGCCACAAAGCTCACCAAAATTTTTTATGTGAAGGTTGGCCCAAACCCGGGATCTTCCAAACTGATAGGCCCAAGTTGGAATATAAGCAGAGTAACGAGTAAGGGATATGAAAGTACCACTACTCTTTTATCTGGGGTAAACTTGACCCTAAAATCATCTCTGCTGCCTTTGTTGTCTACACCTACTTCCAAACCTTTGGCTCTAGTGAAAAAGATGACATCTGTTGACATGTTGGTATAGAGGGAGAAAGGGTTGTGCTACACCTATGGCGAAAAATTCTCTCCCATACATCCCCCTCCAAATCGACAATGTATGATTCTTGAATACGACGAAGGGGATGAATTAACGGGAACCGAGGCAAATCCATTGGAAGGGGAAGTGAACAATTTATCACCTCTCTTTACAAGCATATCAAGGTTGACAGGGCAAGGTGACAATTTGGTTTGAGGGATCCATCAATAGCACGATTGTACAAATTATGCTGGACGGGGGTAGTTCAGATAGTTTTATACATCCCCGCATATCTTAGCATCTATCCCTACAGGTTAAAACAGTGAAAAACATTAAAGTGATAATTAGCAATGGCTATGCGATGAAAGGTGAAGGGGTCATTAGGGACTTGCGGTTACAGAAACAGGGCCACACCTTAGGTATGCCAGCTTATGTACTACCCATTGTAGGGTTGGATGTGGTAATAGGAGCTTCATGGCTAGCTACCTTGGGGCCATATATAGCTGACTACACTATTGGTTAGGCTAAGATTAAGTTCTTTAATGATGGCAAATTCATCATGTTTCTGGGACTCACTCACCCCTACATTAACCAAGCAGAGCTACACCAATTACAACAATTGGTAAATATTGAGGTGGTGTCTGAATGCTTCATGCTATAATTAGATACGAATGAGAGCAGCAATACTGAGGCAACACTATTTCTGGAGGAGTTACCTAATGACCTAAGGGCCATACTAAACCAATATATACAAGTCTTTTAGAATCCCAAGGGGTAACTACTACCACAAGATCATGAACACCAGATTTGTCTAGAACCAAGAACAGGGTTAGCAAAAGTTCGACCATACAGATACCCAATTTAGCCAGAAAGCATAGATTAAGAAAATAGCTGAGGAACTACTACAAGAGGGTCTGATTCAGCAAAGTTGAAGTCCTTTTCAAGCCCCATTCATCCTAATTAAGAAGAAGGATGGTGCCTGGTGATTTTGTGTTGATTACAAGGCATTAAACGTAATCACAGTTAAAGATTCTTTCCTAATGCCTACTGTGGATAAGTTTTTGGATGAGTTGTGAAGCTCAGCCTACTATTCCAAGTTGGATTTATGAGCGGCTATCATCAAATTCTAAGATGTACAGAAGATAGGGAGAAGATGGTATTCATGACTTATTAAGGGTTGTATGAATGGTTGATCATACCATTTAGTCTCACAAATGAGCCAGCTACATTTTAGGCACTAATGAATTTTGTTTTTTTTACCATTTCTAACAAAATTTGTCTAATTTTCTTTGATGATATACTTATTTACAGTACCACGTGACAATAATAGTTACTACATGTGGGTACTCTAAGGGTAATGGCAAAATAACAGTTATTCATAAAACTTTCTAAATGCTCATTTGGTTGCACACGGGTTGAATACTTGGGCCACCTAATTTCAACTAAAGGAGTGGATGTAGACTCCACTAAGGTGGAAGCCATCAAACACTGGCCAGTACCATGTACAGTTACCTAGTTAAGAGGATTCCTAAGGTTATCTAGCTACTATCGATGTTTTAGCAGAGGGTAGGTAGAGCTTGCTAGCCCTCTCACTAAACTTCTACATAAAGACATATTCATTTGGTCACTAGAAGCTCAGACGGCTCTTGACTGACTTAAGCTGGCCCTAACACACGTTCCAATGTTGGTTTTGCTGGATTTCTCTCAACCATTCATTTTAGAAATATATGCATCAAGGAAAGGCATAGGGGCAGTGCTAAGTCAAAATGGGCACCCATTGCTTATTTCTTGAAACAAATATCTCCTAGGATGCAGGGTTAGTCTTCTTATGTGAGGGAATTGTTTACCATTACTCAAGCAGTTGCAAAGTTTCAACATTACTTAATTGATCAACGCTTCATCATTAAGACTGATTAGGAAAGCTTGAAATATTTGTGTGGACAAGCTATGTAGACACCTGAGCAAGAGGCCCATCTCCCCAAGTTAATAAGCTACGATTATACCATTAAGTATAAGCTAGGGAAAACAAATGCAGCAGCCAACGTGCTGTCCCCAATCACATGTTTTGCCATGGTACATGTCACCTCTTCTCTCATTGATGAAATCATGGCCGTTGCAAAACAATCGACAACCATCTAGCATCATGTCGCCCAGTTTCATCAATCCCCTGTTGCTGGGTATGTTCCACTTGATGACTTTTTGCGCTAGAATAGTCATCTAGTAGTACTACCTAATTGCCCTGAGCTCATTCAGAAGATTTTGATTAAATTCCATTCGTCGCCTTTGGGGGGTCATGTAGGTATATTGTGCACTCTTTAGCAAGTGACTGCTCATTTTTATTTTTATTGGCCCAATATGGGGGAGGATGTGAAGGATTTTGTCCAAAAGTGTGTAGTGTGCCAGTGAGCTAAATCCATTCAAGTGTACCCTGTAGGTTTGTTATCTCCTCTTCCAGTGCCCTAACAGATATGGGAAGACATTTCAATTAATTTTTATTGTGGTGCTCCCCCTGGTGTAGGGTTTCACTGTGATCTTTGTGGTAATTGATCGACTATCAAAATATGCTCATTTTGTGCCCTTGAAGACTGATTACAATGGTGCTCAGGTTGTTAATGCTTTCCTTCATTCTGTAGTGAAACTCTATGGGTTTCCCAAGACGATAGTTTTTGACAAGGATAAGGTATTCCTTAGTATGTTCTGGAAACACCTCATGAAGTTGCATGGTACACTATTACACATGAGTTCTACCTACCATCCTCAATCAGATGGCCAAACTAAGGTCCTAAACAAATGCTTGGAAATGTATTTAAGATATTATGTGTTTGATTATCTTAGACACTGGCTTGATTATCTTCCTTGGACAGACTATTGGCATAATATAGCTTTTCATATGACCATCAGAATGACTCCATTTAAGGCTGTCTATAGGCGCGATCCACCCATGCTCCTCCTGGTTGGTTATTCAGTTGATATGCCACTGGATTTAGCAAAAAACTTACAATTGAGGGATCAGTTGCTGACTAGACTGAAACAAAATCTAATAAAGGCACAAGATTGTATGAAGAAATTTACATATGCTAAACGAATAGAGGGCCATTTTGATGTTGGTGATTTTGTTTTTGTAAAATTGCAACCTTATAAGCAGTACTCAATCGCAATTAGTAAGCATCAGAAGCTCGTCATGCGTTATTTTGGTCCTTTTCCAATTGTGTGAAAAGTTGGCATGGTGGCTTACAAACTTCAACTTCTGGCATATGCTTGTATTCACTTCGTCTTCCATGTCTTGTTGCTCAAGAAATATGAAGGCCCTAATATTTCCCCATATGTTTCTCCGCCTTTACTCATTGAACTAAGGGTCCCATTGCACAACCTTTATCATTTTTTGATGTTCGTACTGTATTGAAAGATGACCACTAGGTCCCTCAGGTTTTGGTTACTTGGGATGGCTTACCAGCGGCCATGTGGGAGTATGTTTCAGAATTACAACAACTCTACCCCCATTTTGACCTTGGGGACAAGGTCCCTCTCCATCAGGGGGTAATGTCATAATAGCTGACCAAAATGACCAAGTGGAAAATGACGTGGTTAATGAGAGGGGTCCAACGTACTAGTCAGCAAATATGGCCTTGGGACCACGACACAGCTCATGTGTTAGATATGCAACCTGAAAGTTGAAGGAAAATTGAGAGAATATAAGGTCGTTAGAGGGGTGAGAGCAAGGCAGGGTTTTGGTGATTATTTTCTAACTCCTCCCTCTAGATTTCTCTCTTTTGGCAGTACTTCTTCCTCCTTCTGTCCCCTCTAGTGAGTTTTGTTTATGAGATCTTTTATATTTCTGCGATTGATATTTCTGTATCTGGATTGTTTGTTTGTAAATGTTCATATACGCCAATATTAATAATATATCCAGATTTCTAGTTCACTATTTGTTATTGCTATTTGCTTTATTATTGAATTATTAGAACATAACACAAGTTACTCATATCCATTATACTAAGTTCTTCAATCACACGTATACTCATGTGTCTTTTTTTGTTTAATATGAATCTATAATTAAATGCTATTAAATGTTAATATTTAAAAAATAGGACATAAGATTATGTATAATTAGAGAATTTGACATAATGAATATAAGGAACTTAACGTAGGTATCATCCGAGTCAAAAAGCTCAGGTCCACTCTTAACCCAATGCAAAATCTTTTTAGAATACTTAAAGAGTCCAATATGCCCAACAATATAACCCATTTATCATAACTCTATTTATGGAGAGAAAGGTACATGTACGTACACACACACACTCATTAATACGAACACAGATGTAAGATATAGCTAATGTAGCAGCAGATACATAATACGCATGATAAATATAGATACACAAAACAAAGCCCTTAGTTTGAAGTCGCTAAAAGGGATTGTGACTGTTTCTCATAACGAAAACCATTAGCCATGGAATCATCAGCAGACCAAACAAAGATCCCATGAAGCTTTTGTTCGCTCTTAAGCCTCTGACAAGCTGTGAAGAATCCACCTCCTGGAGTTAACCCTCCACTTTCATTACTTATAAAACTCACCAAAACCTTCCCTCCTTCGTAATTCTTGCTCTGTGTGTTAAAGTAATCAATGAACTGAGACACGCTCGTTCCTTTATCATATGCATAGAATTGGAAGTTGACGTAATCTATGAGGTTCCCATACTTGTTCCATAACGCCTTGTAATGGCTCTGAACTTGGGGATCGTCGTATGGAGCGATGGAAGCGAACTTGATGACTCCGTTGGATTTTAGGGTTTTGATTAGGCGCCCGATGCATTCAGAGAAGGTGTTTGGATCTGAGTTGAAGTGTTCGTAGTCGATGTCGATTCCGTCGAGGTTGTACTGTTTGATTATGGCTGTGAGTGATGAAACTGCGTTGGACACCCATGAATCAATGGAAGATGGGCTAAATTTGGCTGGTTTGTTTCCCACGCTGTCACCTCCTAGACTTACGGCCACCTGAAACAAATCAAATTTCAGTTTCTCCATGCTCTATTTTTGTGTGTTCAATGATAGGTTTTCATGATCCAATCAGTACTGCTCAAATTAAGCGGAGATACTGAGATCTATCTTTTTTTTCTTTTTCTTGGACCATGGAACTGAGATCTCTCTAAATGGTGAGTTTCTGCAAATCTCACCCAAAGTATTTGGGTTTGTCCAAAGTTAGCTCTCTGTGCAAATTGGTCTGTTCTTGTGATTCATGACACTTTTTTTTTTTAAATAATTAGAAGGATAGCTAGATGAAGCTATAAGCAGAATCGAGCTGGTAATGTTTCACTCATAATGGAGTTTTTATGCTATTGGACCATAAAACAGTTGACTTTATAACACTTGTTCAAAGAGGCAACATATCCAGTTGCTCTTGTAAATTCAAACAAAATAGCTTTAGTTATCATGGCAATCTCTTAATCATTATAAATCCTTAATAATAGCACTTGTTATTTTCAAATTGTGTACAGTATGAGAACCCACAGATATAATTAAAAAACAAATGAATCACGGTTCGCAATCAATTGAGACATGTATATACTCCTCCGGTCCTAAATACAAGACCCTTATACACAGTAGTATAAGGGTCTTATATTTAGGACCAGAGGAGTACTTGATATAAGAATGAGAGATTCATGAAATTTTTGAAGACAAAAAAGAGAATTCAAATGAAGAATTTAATTAGCACCTTGACATTAGAGTGTTGGGATTTGATGGAAGAAACTTGGGAGGGGCTAAGATTGCCAGAGTCCCAGAAAACGTTGAATTTGCCGTTGGTAGGAGAAGGAGAAGCAGAGGAATCATAGTCAATGGCGAAGGAGAGAATGAAGTGAAACTGGACATTGGGGTTGATAGGGACATCGGAGAATTTCACATTCTTAAACTCTGCTCCTATGTATTCTCCAAATATGCCTGAGGAGGATGTTTGTGCAGATCCCCCAAGAAGGAAGAACAAGAACAGAAAAGCTTGAACGAAGCAGAAGTTGGGAGCCTCCATGCCTTTCTTTCAATAATTGAGAGCTGTAGATTTCAGAAACTCCTATCACTAATTATAGGCACAACCAGAGTGCGCCCATACAATGTAGATATACATATGTATGTATGTATATAGAGAGAGAGAGAGAGATTGGTATCACCTAAAGTGGTGGATAATAATCAAGATCCCACGGGACCACACAGCTTCAGTGAGACGTGCGTTTGGCTTTTCTTTGGCTTAGTATTATTATTTTTAGTCCTTATAATTTTATTGAATTTTGATTTTACTCTCCTTAGTTTTAACTTGTTAGTTTTGATCTCTATAATTTTATAGCTTCATAGTTTGAGTTTAACAAATAGTTCCTATACTTTGAACAAATTTCAGTTTTGATACATATTCTTAACTTCGGATTAAGTTCTTATGAAATTATAACACCATAGCCAGAGTAATAAATGCATTTGATTTTTCATTTGTTATTGAAAAGCAAAATATTGCTATTTCAGCACAGTCTTTCAACTTTCTTGCCCCAACTTGGTGGTAATCATCAATATAAGGGTCGATATATATGTGTGTGCGTGCGTGTGTGTATGACCTACCTCCTCTAAGTAGTAACGATGTTCCTGGTCAAAAAGAAGTATTAATAATGCTCCTCCTTTTCTTTTCTTTTCTTTATTGTTCAATTCAAATCAAATGTGTATAATTTAAATGCATTAATTTCTCTATTTTAAGTTTTGAAATTCACATAATACTACCTCTGGTCCTAATTATAAGAGCCAGTTGACTAATTTGAGAAGATTAAGGATGTAAGTTGAGTTAGTTAATTGTCCTAAATAGGTGTTGTCATTCCTCAAATATCCTTGCTAATCAAGTATATTAACTAGAACTATAATTATTAGAAGGACTATCTTGAAAAAAATTGAGTAAATATGAGAGACAAAGTGGATTGGGGTCTTATATTTAGGATCAAAATAAAAGTCAACCAGGGTCTTATACTAAGGATTGGAGGTAGTATATATTTTGTTTTGAAAAACAACATATTAAGTCTAAGTCCTTCGAATTTATTTTAATATTTTAGACTGGGGTGAGAAGTGAGGAAGATAGAGATAGAAGAAATCTGTGCAAGCAGCGGAGCCGAACTATTCAATAATATTCAACAAATACAGCGATCAAATTAAAGAGTGTGGACCAAACACGTGAGGAATATGTTACCTGGAAGGATGCAAATTGCAAAGTATGACTTATACTTTTTTCTTTATTTCTTTATTTCTTTTTCTTTTTTCAACTTTTCCAGCTGGTATTGGGGGGACTACAAACTATTATGACTAATCCCAATCAGAACTGTAGCTGCTAGTTACATAAAATTTTAAGTTAAACGAAGCAAGCAGGCAATTTTATAATTGCCATTTAAAAAAGAAAATAATAACGTTGTAACTTAGAAAACTGAAGGGATCGATGTCCTTCCTCAGGATGTACTAAACTTTTTGATATTTTAATACATTTCTCTTATTATAAAGAGGGAAAATAATTAGAAAAAATCTCTAAAAAATGACAGTTGAATTTTAAAATTTTAAATAATAAATTACTATAAAAATATGTTGTTATTTTTTTTATAAATATAATAACCAATATTAATTTAAAATTTTAAAATTTAATAGACATTTTTTTTTAGATTTTCTCAAATATTCAAGGAATCGTCCAAAAAAATGGGCATTGGTGGGAGACGTGGAGAATTAGAGGCCTAGTAGTCAATAGAAAAAGACAGAATGAATTGATATTATTGAAGTTTTAGTTAATTTGGGTTGAGTGTGACACGACAGAATTTCATATCCAGCAAAGGGATACGCATCTGTTGATGCGTGCCTGACGAGGAGGAAGAAGAAAGCCCAAGCTAAAAGAAGCAAAACTTGAGAACTGAGAAGCTACAGATGTTGGATCCGGATTGGTGGTGAAAAAAATAGTTTATTTTTAATTTGACTTTTATAAAAGTAAGATTGGGTAAGATGAATTGTATTTGGATTAAAGTTTAAAAAATTAGTTTGTAAAAGTGAGATTAATAAAAAGTTGTTTGGATTATGATTGAATAAAAATAAGTATGTTTGTAAAATTACCAAAATGAGTATGACTTTTAATAAATAATGAAATATGATTAAAAAATGATTTTACATAATACAACGAATTTAAATTAATTTAATATGAAGAAGTGAAATTTAAGGAGTGAATTAAATTTTAAAACTTTAGAGAAATCATAAAAAATATTTTAAATATAAAGTGAAACATGATTAAAAAAATAAATTTGCATAATACAATGAATTTAAATTAATTTAATATAAAGAAGTGAAATTTAATGAGTGAATTAAATTTGAAAAATTAGAGAAATAAAAAAAATTATTGCAAATATAAAGCGAAACATAATTTGAATGAAAAAAAATGTTTTGAATCCCAGTTCATTGTATTGTGACAAGTGAAACGAAATAATATCACATAATTAATTAATTGATAAACTATGGATAATTTGGTCTCTAATCGCATCACGGACGCGATTCATATGCGATGAAGACTATGATGTTACATTTGAAGATGATAGTTGACCAACTTCAGCCTAATCATGCTCACCAAGTATATCACCATTTTCAGCTTCTACGAAAATGGTGTCAGAGCTTAAATGTCTCCTTATAAGGTTATGAATGGCCATTGTTGCACAAACCATGTACACTTGAGTTTGGAAGTCGTAACTACACATATTTCATAAGATTTGTAATCTATTCTTTCAAACACTGAATGTTCTTTCTATTATGCATCTTAAACTGGAATGATAATAATTGAAGGTTTTGTCACTATTTCAAAATCCTACTTGTCGTCAGAATTTTGGAAGATGGTAGCGCTCATATCTGTATAGACCATGGTATCCATTTGGTGCTGGATATCCCGCATCAACCAAGTAATATTTCCCTAATAATTTGTGAAACAATTTGTGACATTGTAAAATGAATAAAAATATAAAATAATTAAAAATTAGCTTAATTGAAACTTATAAATATATACCTGGAGGTGGATGAGGGAAATTTAGAGATGAATTTGTAATAGCATTGTCAAATACATGAGCATCATGTGCAGATCCCTCCCATCCTGCCAACACAAAAGTGAAACACATATTCCCATCACATGCAGCTATGACATTTTGTGTTAGAATTCCCTTTCTGGCAATAAATTTGTCTCGTTTTGCAGTAGGGACAACACACGGTATATGAGTGTCATCAATTGTTCCAATTGCGTCCTTAAAAAAATGGATACTGATGGGGATCATTCTCAATTTTTCTATGGGTTGTAGGATCTACAGGTTGAATAAGTCTACTTGATAGATTAAGGCAAGCTTGCAGTACATTATGAAACAGTCTACTTACAGTTTCCCCTAAACGTTGAAATCGTTCTAGGATCATCCTATTGCATTGTCCATGTGCAACGTTGTTTAAAAACATCGCGACCATTTCTTCAATTCCTACATACTTAGACTTGCGTAAACCATGTTCCTCCAATTTAGCACATAAGAGGTGGAAAATACGTTTATCCACTCTAAACATTTTATGACATCAATCATTGTGACTTGCCAAAATACCTTGCAACCATAAATTTCCTGTCTGCTAAGCAGGGCTGTTGAAACATATATATTTCACAATAATGACCCACCAATGTATCTACTGCTTCATATTGTGTTAATTCATTATTAATCATGGATAATCATGTTGAATGGTCATCTATATTCCCTTCATTCCACCATGAATCGTTATTCCAATTCTCCAAAGTATCTTCATTCCATGGTGAATCATCATTCCAATTGGCCATTATACAATTAACCCTATAACTGTGATCAGAAGAAAGTGTAAGCATTATAACAAGGAAGTAAATATTTTTCATACTATAAACAGATAACCCAAACACATAAATGACAAGTAGAAATTAGCAAATATATTACATACTCATTAATTAAGTTCCTACAACAGGCCACTTCAGTTGATGGTAAAACAGAAATCAGTTCAAGTTAACAAGTACAATAGCAATAGTGAAATAAGTAAGTCCTAAATTGTAGATCCCTTCCATGTGTCTAGGTCTTGTGCTGTTGGTATGAACCACATCAACAACTTGCGTTTATTATGCATAAGTGTCAAATAAGCTCGCCTACCCACGTCAACTGCGTAAGCATCTTAGTACATGCATAATATAGTTGATCGTCATCATTAAGTTCTTTAAGGTCAGCCAGGTGTGCCAAAACCTTGTCAACTAAATGGGGATCATCATTCAATGTTGTTGCTCACTACTCAGAAGCAACTACGATAACATTGAGCCTATCAACAATTTTAGTAGAGGCAGGAACTTTTTTTCCTTGTTTGCATCAGACGTCTCACCTTTCTTCCTTTTTCCATAGCTTCCTGAACCACTGGTCCACTACTCGCAAGGTTGTTTATGTTACAACCGGCTAAGTCTTATGTTACCCCTGTACTGGCTATTGACCTAACACCAAAATTTTCATTCTCACTATCCCCTGACCCTTCTTCTTGGTCCAGCTCGAGTCTATAAACATCCTCCTCTCTTCTGTGTCAGCTTGTGGAGTAGGTGCCTGCTGAGGCTGAGGCTGATGGTACATACATATAGTGTCCCGAAGCCATAACATCTTTGAATATTTTTATCAAATCTGATGCAAACATCAACCCCTGATGCCTAAATTTCTTGAAATTGGGGTTTACCTGTATTAACATAATTAGGCAGAATTAAGCAATGTCTGAAGTGATATTCAAAATTAAAACTCAATCAACGCAAATAGTTAACAGTAATTTTCGTTGACACCACTCATCAAGACCAACACCTTATTTGTGGTTGTATCATAACCAATACTAGTCTTTCTAGACATCAGTGGTTGCCACAACTTTCAATTTTTTCTTCATATGTCAAATCTATTCTTCAGTTGTTTCCTGTCATAATTTTTCCCGTCCCTTTCCTTAAAATTCTTTTCAATTTTACTCTAATCGGGCTTTGTAAACGATGTTCCTTGATGTTCCTTTTGTAGTATTTTCTTGACATAAACATTGATTAGAATTTTAGTTGTGTAAGGATTCCATGTCGCTTTTCCTTTATCATTATCCATTTCTTTATGAAAAATAATCAAGATAAGACTACCTGAAGCAAGCAAAGCCCAAAATTTTTTTAAATAAAAGCTATATTATGTAAGAAATACATTGTATCCAAACAAAAATATATGTTATTTGCATAGTCTTCTCAGCTAAATTACAGAAGAAATCATAAGACATAAATAATCTCAAAAATTGCGTGTTATTTTCCTAATATTATTATACATGGTTTTGTTATCAAAATTCCAAATATTATCATCAAGTAATAAAATATACCTTTTAACACAACGTGCCCACCTCAATTTCAATGTGTAATTTTTTTTTTCCAAATTTTTAGAAGTAAAAAAAGAAAGGTTTGTAAATTATTTGAACACAGCCGCAAAAACAACATCAACTTTGGTTTTAATTTTATATATGATATTAATAAATTTATATTAATATCAATTGATGATTCACATTGATGATGATTGTTAAAATTTTTATTTATTTAAATTATGTAAAATCCCAATTTCTCCCATTGAATTTTATATTTCTTATTTCATTCTATTGTTTTAAAGGTTAAAAAAAGCCTCTTCTACTAATAGTACCTGACTCAAATTCAGTCAAATTTCAACCAAATTTGAACAAAATTTCTCACTTAAATGAAAGTACATTTGAACCAATTTTGGCTACTCCTCTTTCCACATAGATTTATAATTTTATTACCCCACCCGAATAGCAACCGAATGATTAGTATACAATATACATCTCTAGATTAAACAAAAAACCCAGAATAATAAAACAAAATCCAATCACATATACACTATCACATCTCCAGAATGATCATCACAGTATGATACTGATGACAAATAACCCAGGATACAATATACAACACCAAATCTGTAGCTTAGAATGTCAACTATCTAGCCATATATAGATTGATCCTTCAACAGATAGTTAAATGCATTAATCCAATGAATTAATCCAATGCATTAATCCACCAATTAAACATGTGGGAGAAGATGATTAAACCGAGTATATGGCGGAGCAATTCAAGCAACTATCGATCAGAGGAAGAAACAGAGCACTACAAAAAATAGAACGAAAAAAAGAGAGCAGATTGCATAGGAAACACGACCAGGATGAAAGAGAACGGTTGAACCAGAAATGGGTTACATTTTCAAGCTTCCACCGGTGACGAGAATGACATCATTCACGGAGAGTAGGGACGACGGTAAATTTCAGGCAAGAATAGGGGATCAAAACCGTTAACCACATTAGCTAACGCATAGATCAATGCACACACAACTCTAGATGTTTAGGTCAATCACATTTCCCTCCATATTCATTGAGTCCAACAGAAAAAGCAAGACAAAAAAAAACCGGCTAACCTGTAACAGATCAAACCACCCAAAGGCTGCCAGAGGCAGATTCGACAATGTATTGTACTGGGACGCTAAGATCTCCACGCACAACTCACATGCACCAGCAGATGAGGGCGACCTCGGTTGGAGACAGCGATAGCAACTCAGACAAGGCAATAGCTTCAAAGTTGTGATGAAGGAACGGGCTCTAGCAGGCCACGCACACCTCACACCCAACATGATGACCTTAAGTCGGAGACGCGATGGAGCTCATGATGACCAGCAACAGAACTACTGGGGAGGAGGTGACGGAGTTCGTTGGGCGGAAGAAGAGACGAGTCATGGGTAATGACTAATGAGAGCTTTGGTAATAAAAACAAAAGTGAATAATGAGGGAATGACGCTAGAAGTGAGAGAAAAATAAAGAGGGGAATAAATTCTGACATACCACCACACAACGGTCCAATAGCTGAATAAGCTCTTCAAATAAGCTCCTCCTTCTAGCTTAATTTGAAACGCATGGTGATCCAGCTTATAAAAGACAGGCCCAATATGTCATAAGCCCTCCAAAATATGATATGATTTTTCAATCGTGCTTCTGTCCCAAATAAGCTACTTATGGGCCAAATTAAGCCCTCCCAAACAGGCAAGTTATTGGAACAAAAGTGTTATGGAGTATTTGGAAATACCCAAAAGTATTTTTAAAAGGTATTTTTTGGCAAATCAAAATAGACTTCTTCATATATTTCTTTCGTATATCGTAAAATCACTTTTAAAATTATGGTTTGGTTTCTACTCAAACACCATCTTAGAAATTAAAAAAATATTAGCTATTTTCGTTAAAAGACTAGCGTTGGTTGTTATCGGAAAAGGAAGGCATTGTTGTTTTTCTCAGCACTTTTGAAGTAATGTCGAGTTAGGAAAAAAATTCTGAATAATCATAACTCCTTAAGAAAAATTTCATTTTAGATCACTGTAACTAATTAATATTAGTTAACTCTCAAAACCTTTTAAAATTTCATTCAATCCTGAAACTAAAATAAAATTAAAATTTAAGGATAAAATTACAATAATACCCTTTTCTATTTTTTTTAAAAATATATATTAATTGTCATCGGAGTTTCGGTGGCCAGTGGATTTTTTTATATTTCACAACATCAAATACAAGCGTTTATAATTTTTATGAATCATCGAATTTGGATTGTAAGTTACTAAATTTTTATTGTAAATCGTTTAATTTCACTTATTCATTCATACTTAAATACTTACATCTGGGGATGTGAGTTCATTTATGTTTCTTGTGAATAGTCAAATTTCAGTTGTAAATCATTAATTTTTTGTTATAAACATTCGAATTTCACTTTCTCATTCACACCCAAACATTTACATTTGAGGTTATGAATTTCATTATTTTATTTATAAATCACCAAATTTTTATTGTAAATTACTAAATTTTATTTGTAAATTATTGAATTTCAATCGTTCACTTATATTTGGATACTTGCATTTGTTCTATTATATATACTACCTCCAGTCCTAATTATAAGACTGTAAACGAGGTCTTATAATTAGGACCAGAGATAGTATATATATTTTTTGCACCATATGACTAAATAATTTGATTGGCTTGGTGGTCACAAGCACTAGTGGCTAGAGTTCCGTTGACAATTAATATTTATTTTTTTAAAAATAAAATGAAAGAGTATTATTTAATTTTATTTTGGTCCAAGAGAGTTGACTGAAATTTTAAAATATTTTGAATGTTGATTGATATTAATTAGTTACGGTGGTCCAAAAATAAAATCTTCCCTAACTCCTTCGTTGAGATACTTAAAGCCAAAAATGACCCTTAACTCATAAATAATTAATACTACCATGATTTAAGATTTAAGAGGATATTTTAAAGAAATTAACACATCTTTTTGATAAATGACTAATTTAATTATTTTTTTAATCTTCCTAAATTAGTTAAATAAATTTTGTATTAAGAAGAGAAACTAGTATTACTATTACTACACACGTCCCAATTGGCAAGGGAGTGCTTGATTTGAAAGGAGCAATTGTTAATTAGCATTATTATTGCATAGAAAATAGTTAGGCATCTCACGCAGATCCCAATGTCGTATAAGTCTAGCCAAAAAAGATATTCTATGAAAGGAACAAAACCTAAGCCCCAGTAATAGTGTCTGCCGCTCACATGTCGCACATCAAATATCTCCCACTCGCGATTATTAAACAAACCCCAAAAAGCAGACGAAAGGAGAAAAGGAAGGATCCAATGCCCAGTAACATAACTCCTTAATCATAAATATATTCACGCAGAAACACACACACATATATAAGATACATACATGTAGCAGTAGATACCTAATAGTTATTCAAGTACTAAATAAGAACTTATTTTGTAATGTAAATTACAAATATAATAAATTTTATATTAAGTGCCGAAGAAGTATACATGTTTAACATAAATATATACACACATATACCCACAACAAAGCCCCTAGTTTGAAGTTGCTAAAAGGGCTTGTGACTGTTTCTCGTAATGGAAACCATTAGCCATGGAATCATCCGCAGACCAAACAAAGATCCCATGAAGCTTTTGTTCGCTCTTAAGCCTATGACAAGCTGTGAAGAATCCACCTCCAGGACTTAACCCTCCACTTCCATTACTTATAAAACTCACCAAAACTTTCCCTCCTTCGTAATTCTTGCTCTGTGTGTTAAAGTAATCAATGAGCTGAGACACGCTTGTTCCTTTATCATACGCATAGAATTGAAAGTTGACGTAATCTATGAGGTTCCCATACTTGTTCCATAAAGCCTTGTAATGGCTCTGAATTTGGGGATCGTCGTATGGAGCGATTGAAGCGAACTTGATGACGCCATTGTTCTTTAGGGTTTTGATTAAGCGTCCGATGCACTCAGAGAAAGCGTTTGGATCTGATTTGAAGTGTTCGTAGTCGATGTCGATACCATCTAGGTTGTACTGTTTGATTATGTTTGTGAGTGATGAAACTGCGTTGGAAACCCATGAATCAATGGAAGATGGGTCGAAGTATGCATGACCACCTCCGACGCTGTCTCCTCCCAGACTCAGAGCCACCTGAAGCAAATCAATACACACACACCACAATTGATTTGATGTTCATACTATAGTACTCTTCCGGTTTTTAATATAGGACCTAATTTTTGAGTTGATTTTGGTTCTAAATATAAAACCCATTTCTCATAGTTATTAATTTTCTTTAAATTACCCCTATGAATACTCCCTCAACCATAATCAAGTAGAAGAGGGAGAGGAGATATTAAAAAAGACGATTATGGTATTTTAAGAAAAATGTGTCACTTTACTTATAATTAATTAACTTATCTAACTTTTTTAATCTAATCAAATTAATTAAATGGGTCTTATATTAAGAATCGAAGGAGTAATATAAAGTGATTTTACGTGTTATGTAAAGTACGTACCTTGACATTAGAATTCTGGCTTTTGATGGAAGAAACGTGGGAGGGATTAAGATTCTGAGTGTCCCAGAAAACGTTGAATTTGCCGTTGGTTGGAGAAGGAGAAGAGGAGGTATCATAGTCAATAGCGAAAGAGAGAATGAAGTGAAACTCCACATTTGGGTTGATAGGGACATCGGAGAATTTGACATTGTTGAACTCAGCTCCTATGTATTCTCGAAAGATGCTTGTGGGGGAAGCTTGAGTTGATGCAATGAGGAGGAAGAAGAAGAAAGCCTGAAGGAAGAAAAACTTAGAAACCTCCATGTCTTTTAATTAATGGAAGACACTGTGAGATTTCAGAATTAAACCGCTGGTATAGTACGAGTAAATGGTATGTACTATATATAGATATTTTCGACTTAAAAAACGACTAATATAATAGTCAAATGATGGATTCCACAACCATTTGCTGTGTCTACGTTGAATTTTCTTTTGTTCTTTTTTTGGGGGGGGGGGAGGAACAGACAAAATTATTGACATTCATCAATCAAGTGCCGTCTCGGTGCATCTATTTGAGGATGTATATGTTTGGTATGTTTCTTTCTTTTCGATCATTCAAATATTTTATATAAAATTTTTGTACTTCTTGATATAAATATATAATTTTTTTAATAAATGAATTATATTCATATTTTCACCTTATCGTTGAACATCAGATTGGGTGCTCATTATCATTAGCTTATGGGTTTAAGGTCAAACAGGTAGAATTGATTTGGCTGAAACGGCAATGCTTGGGCGTTTAATGTTTTGGCAGGCACATTATACAATACAAAGCATAGATTTTGAACAAGAATGATGATTTGGATGAGTATTACTCCTCCGGTCCTTATTATAAGACCCAATTTGACTTTTTATTTGGTCCTAATTATAAGACCCAATCCATTTTCTCTCTTATATTTATGCATTTTTTTCTAAGATAATCATTCTAATAATGATAGTTTTAGCCAATACACTTAATTAGTAAGGATATTTTAGGAATAACAACACTTATTTATTATAAATAGCCAACTTAACTTACTTCCTTAATCTCCTCAAATAAGTCAATTGGGTCTTATAATTAGGACCGGAGGAGTATTATAAACCCTTCAGATTTGACTAAAAAGATGGGCTACCTTGTAGGTTAAACAAAATTAACCTTAACCCAAGGTTATGTGAACCCAGCCCAGTCAATTTTTTTTTTGTTAAGTGGGCCATTCACCAAGTTAGGCCCTGATTTCTATCGCTTCAAAGTGGCAATGTTGTTTTTCTTTTTCCTTTTTCCTTTTTGTATATTTTTGGTAATTCCTTTTTATGTTCCTAACCTATGAGGTGGATGAATAGATGATGATAGTAGAGAGAACAACAAATATAATGTCAAAATAACTTAAATAAATGCAAGTAAACAAGTAAAACAAAAAACCAACAGAAAGCAATTAATATTTCATTATTAGTGACATAAATATCTCTTCTCATGCAGTGATTATACTACTCTCTTCTCATCTTTTTCTCATATCATCATTTATCTCATTGCTAGTATTTCTTTCTCTTATTTTCTCCCTTGTTAGATAAGAACATACTTAAAAATAAAAGTTCAATTTTATATATCTATTGCTTTTAAATAATTTTAATTATTTTCTTAAACTGCATGATTTAGTTAAAGGGATCTCATAAGAAAGAAAGGACGGAGTATTGGTTAATTATATACATGTTTCTGGAAGCCGGATGGGCAAAGTAATTAGATTACACTTGATCATGTATGTCTCTAGATCTAGTACTTTGAGTGGCATACAAGCAAAATAAAGTGAGTGTGTATAATAACGAACATATTCCCCCAGACAAAGTAACTAAATCACTTGAATTTTATAGTTTCTGGACTGAAACACACTTTGCTGCACACTGTTACTTGCTTATAACCAGCAATAAGAATCAGACAGGCGCCAAAATTAAAGTGAGAATGAATATCATCTTTTTGAATAGTTTCCCACTTTATTGCACCTACATATATGTGTGTACCCTTTAACTCCACTTCTCTGCTAAGCGTCTTTTCTTGCTTCAGATAGGGGCAGAATCCAAGCTTGCTTGCAAACTTGAACTGCAAATTTGTGAGGTTTCGATATAATACTCAAAAGTTATTTTGGGTATATTGATGATAATGCAGTAATGGATTCAACAAGAGATCAGTCACTGAGATTCAGACTCAGCATTGCAATTCTATGTTTCTTCCTCGTCGCTTCCTCTATTGTCCTTCTTTGTGGTAAGTTTCACCGCTGTGCCAGTTTCGTCTTTTTTTAAAAAAAAATTTGATGGGTTGTTATGCGTTCATTATATGATTTTGCTTGTTTAATTCCGCAATTTTTACTTTCTGTGGGATCTAAAACTCTGTAATTGCTTGCACTCTATTGGTTTGCTCTTATTACGTGTATCTTTGACACTTTGATTAATTATGCATGGCACAGTTCAAATGAAAATGTCCTTAAAATTAAGAACTTATATTCTCTCAAGTCAGTAGCAAGAGAAAAGTAGAAAGAAGATATCAGATTTTTTTCAAGAAAAAAAAATATATGTATAGGAAAAAAAGGAACGTATTGCATTAAAATTTCCCTTTTAAGAAAACCAAGTTTTCCATTTCTCTTAATATTCTTAAATTAACATAGATGTTCAGCATGCAAGCTCACTTCTTGAACTCCATGCAACGTACAGAACCTAGTTTTAGTTTAGTTCACGTCAATGAAGTTTATTTAGTGTTAATAAGCCTATAACAGCTTCTCTCTTCTTCATTCCTATGAAACTCTTGTCTTGATTCGCAGATACAAGAAGCCATGGTCAGATATTCTTAAACATCAAATTAAACCATAGAATCTCCTCCTCCAGCAAGCCATGGAAGAATCTGAAATCTCTCAAACACTTCTTAGACCCCAGAGACATTAACTCCCCATTATTCAGCTTTTCAAACTTTGATGATTCCTATGGCTCTCCTTCTTCTTCTTCTTCTGTATCACTACCTCCGTCCAGTTCACAGGCTCCTCAGCCAACCTCGTCTTCTTCTTCTCCATACTCTCCGGTGCTCACACCTCCAAGTCTCCCTGAATATTCCCCCATCTCGCACCCTCCTCCTCATGAGCATCACCCACCTCCCCCTCCCCAAAACTCTCAAAGCCCAAGCCCACATTCAAAGCACGGCCCAAGCCCACCAAAGACTCGCCCAAGCCCACCAATGGCTTATTCGCCTCCTAATGGTTACACACCTCCGCCGTCGGGCACAACCACATCGACTCCTCCCCCACCGCATAATAAAAAGCCGCAGTCTTCGGGTCACTGGTGTGTTGCGAAGCCTACTGTTCCTGACGCGATAATCAAACAGGCCATGGATTATGCGTGTGGGTCAGGTGCGGATTGCAAGGAGATTCAGCCTAATGGGCCGTGCTATGAGCCCAATTCGATGCTGGCCCATGCTTCGTATGCCTTCAACAGTTATTGGCAGAACAGGAAAGCGTCCGGAGGCACTTGTGATTTTGGAGGCACTGCTATGCTTGTCACCGTTGATCCGAGTAAGTCTTTTTTTTAAAAAAATTAAAAATTTGTTTATTTTTGGTAATATGTCATATCAATTATATATTTATTTATTTTAAATCAATAATGACGAGATGTTATCAAAATATCTAATATCTAATAATGATTCACATGGATGTTCATTGGTGCAGGTTTTGGGAAATGCCACTTCATGATGAACTAGCTACCTCAAGGCTTTTACAATGAAACTTGGTGGGACTTAAATAAATAAAATTCCAATTTATTATTTGCCCACACACATATCAATATATGTTGAGATTTTTTCATGTAACTTTCCATTTTGTTGCTGTACGTACATGCGCAGCTCTGTATTGCCCCTTGGAGTATTGATGGCTTTCCCCACTTTGCCCTTTTACTTTTTAAAGAATACTTTTTCTCCCCTTTGATATGGGTATTTTGCTATATTTCGTTTATGAGAAAATATTTGGAGAGATATAATTATCATGACTATAATACTCCTCCGGTTCTAAATATAAGACTCTTATACAAGTTTGTATAAGGGTCTTATATTTAGGACCAGAAGAGTACTGTATTTATCTACGGTAAAACCAACAATGTTGCTGAATAAAGTAAAAAGAATCTACAGTTATGAAGCCAGAAGGGAAAAAAATTTACAGCTCTAATTTCGCGAAATCTACGTTAAAAAGCCTTTTTCTTTCTTTGGTGTTTTCTGCTTTGTTCATTAATATATTTTAATTAGATATTGACTATTTAAAAAATTGATAAACATGTAAAATAACAACAAAGATATATAAAAACTTTTATTTAAAAGATAATAAAATTAATTTTAAAAATAATTACATTAAGATATGGGCAAATATCAGTGATAAGCATTGCCAAGCAAGACCAAGCACTAAAGAAGCAGCCAGAAAATGTACCAGTTACTGGCAATTGTCCTTAATTCTTTACCCAACTCACGCAGTTCATTTGCAGGGTGGGGGGTATGAGAATAAGTGAAAACTTCAATAATTTTGCCCCTTCACTTTTCCGACTAAACAGTTCTTTAAACTCAGCAGCCTCTGATATATACAAAATCTCTAGCTATTGACGCAGGAAAGAGTCTTTCCAGCTTGTTGCACCTCTTCACCACTAATTTTTTCAGCTTCCAGAAGCATCCTGATACTTTGGTATTGGGTTCATTATTCTGCTGTTCTCCCTTCTCTTCAACAAGTTCCTCCAATTCCTCACAGTCACTAATGCTCAAGAAACCTTACTCTGGTAGGCTATCATGGATGGGCAATCCAAAGGAAACAGAGACTTCAACTTTCCAAATCATCTCACCGTTAAACTTTTGAAGGTATTGAGGGTTCAACATTTTTCTGGGAATAGGACCTGGCCATAGCTCATGCCCAGAGTCCAGCTTAACCTCTTCTAAGTTCGGGAGGAGATCATACCGAATTTGTCAATTTGGGACAACCCAACCAATTGGGCAATTTTTCCCCCAATAAAACTGGGCGATTAAAAACTACTTTTTTCCTTTAATTTTCTAGAAATAATAAACAAAACACTTTCCTTAAAATCTTAACAAGCTTGTATTACTTACCTTCAAGTGAAAAATCTAAAAAAATTAGTCAGCGGCATAATTTGTATTTACAATATTAAAAAAAAAAAAACAACAACAACAACTAACATGAAAGCTTTAGGTCTATCCAAGAGGTTTATCACAGGAAGCTAATATTCATCACAATCGTAATCACATCCATAATCATCATCGTAGCCGTAGTCATCATCATAATAATCGTCATCATAGCCATCATCATCACAATCACCACCACCACAATCTTCTTGCCCTGCTTCACTCTCATCACTATCATCTTCTCCCTCTTCAATCTGAGTTTGTTCTTCTTCTTCCACTTCCTCTACCTCTTCAGCAGAAACTTCTCCCTCTTTCTCTACAACTTCTTCAATATCAGTTTCAGTTTCTTCATCCTCCTCTACCTCTTCAACAGAAACCTCTCCTTCAACATCAGATTCTTCATCCACCACCACCTCATCATCATAATCATCATCATCATCTTCTTCTTCTTCACTGTAAAAATTTTTACAATACTTGAAGCCGAAATCCAGCAGAGCATATAAGCTTCAATATGAAATCTTAGAACACATCGACTAATAAAACAAGAAAACAGTTGCATAATTGCTTCCGGAAGTTCATTTTTAAATTTCTCAGTTTGATGATTTCTAAACAGAATTGCTCTTCACTACTGCAAGATATTTTACCTAAGGACTAAAGTTTAAAATACGTGAAGTCAAAATCAAGTAGGGCATGCAAACTTCATGATGATCCACGTATTCCTTCAAACCAAATGCAGCTTGACACTGTAAAAGGTGCGCATTTAAAATGGCACTTACCTGAATAAACCTTGAATAGTGAAGCATTATATTTTCTTAGCTTGGCGTAATATTGATGAAATCCAAGAGAGAAGCAAAGTGAACTTTGGTTCCAGAACATTCCTTACAATTTCTAACAAAGAAAACGTCATACTCTCTATTTCTCTACATATATACTCTATAATCTGATGTTTTCTCCCAGTTTTCGGTCACAGGTGTGATTCCAAAAGCTGCGGGCTTCTACTTCTTTCATATGTACAAAATCTCGAGGTTTCATGTTAAACATCCATGCATATGCTCCAACTATCCATTTCTTCAAGCGCCTGAGCCCTATCTTACTGGCATTTCGCATGTAGAATTCATTTTCCTTATCTAGCTGCTAATTTTGGCTGGACTTGACTCGACATTCTGGGAAGTCTCAGGTCAAGAACAAAATGAAAAGAAATAAAGAACAAAGGAAAGAGAGAAATATACCTGTTTAGAGAGTCTATCTCTTCCCTGGCCAGTGAATTCATTCTATTGTAGCCAGCTCCACAATCTACAACAGATTGTCAACAATAAAATTATCAAAAAAAAAAAAAAAAGATGCAGCTTGATTACATCTTAAAAACACAACCAAAAATCTTAAAAACACAGAACCAATGTCCAATAGTAAAAGGAACTAGAGGTTCGAAGGGGGGTACGCGATAGGAAATAACAATACATGGCAAATAGTCATTCATAGTCATGTGAATTATTTTATTAGAAAACAGACCAAGAAAAAAATTACTCCTCCAATCCTTAACATAGGACCTAATTGAAAAGTTGATATTGGTCCTAAATGTAAAACCTGATTCACATGTTTATCAATTTTTTCCCAAATTAACTTGGTAGGACAGTAGAAGGGGGAAGAGTTTTTAGAGAGAAAAGAAAAGAAGGTAGGGAAAGGAGAATCTAGAACCAGGATCTGTAATTCTAGATGAGAGGGATAGCTTTCTGAATAATACTTCATATATTCCTCAGAGTCCTTACATAATAGGCTTATATGGTCAGCCTCCAAGTCAGCAACAACTACCAGATAACTCCGAAAAACTGAATAATAGTAAAAAGACATAACTGCATATAACTCCTACATATGACATAATAGATAACTAACATAAAAACTACCCTTTGATCCCACTTTTCTTCCTAGAATAAAGCAGATATGGATGCTGGTTCCTAACATTAACCCTGTTGATATTTCTCCAAATAATTTAAGTTCTTTCCAATTGCCAAAATGGGGACAAAGCCCTCAAGAATGACTATAAATGCCAATTAACTGCTTTGTAAATTATTGCATGCTAAAAAGTAATTAGATTAATGTGTAAAGTTGTAAATAACGTACAATCATATTCGTCCTTCTTGAGAAGCAGTCGCATCGTTTTCTCCCGAGCTTTAATCTCCTCCTCTTTATACTGCAAGAATGTTATATAAGTTACAATAGCCAACAATCAGCGTTCTCTTCCCCAAAAACAACTAACACCCTTTCAGTTACACAATTATTTGCAATTTATTATTTTTTTTATAAAAAAAAATTCTTAACTGTGTCATGCTCCTTTGAGAGATTCAGGGGGAAAAATTTACCTCATACGCTTGCTTCCATTTGAATGGAATTTTGTTGTCTCTCATTTTCTCAATCACTCCATCGGTGTTACCAAAGCGCGCCTCATAAAACGTCCTCCACAATTTATCCGTTACCGAACTCAAATCTATTTCCTGCGAAACCTTATCAAAATAAACAATTCAGTATTGTTGTTCCCAATCATAACTAGACTCCTCACATTTATTTAATAAGTCCATCTTACTTTAGTAGCCCCTTCCACATACTTTAACTGGTCCACAGAGCAGAGAGGCAACATCAAGTCGAGAAGATACTCGTCGATTTCACCAACATTTGCCAGACTCCATACATTATCGATCCATTTCTTGACACAGAGATCAACCAGTGATGGCACCATCTTTCTCCGAAAAATTTTCCCTGATATTCTCCAGTCACGCTCGCCCTTATCAATAATCATGATATAGCATTAACTACCAAAAAACCTATTTATACGTAAAGTAGCGGAGACCATAACTAAGACCAACTAGTAACTCGGTTCACTAGGATTCCAAGCCAGCCCCATCATAGTTAAAACCAACAGTACGGAAAAATATAAATACTGACATAAGAAAATCGCCAAGAATGAATGTTCTTCCACCTTTTTGCCGAAATCTCGGCTGCGAATGAAGAAATTAGCGGAAACCAGAGATTCCGAAAATCTTGAGAAAAGCAATTTCCAGCGATCGATCATAATGAGAAATAATTTCATCAAAGTTATCTGTCATAAACGCTGAATGCATTCAAGAAGGATAGATGATGAGCCAACCGCCTCTAGGCGGAGTGGCACCTAGTGTGTGCGTGTGTTGGTAATGTGCGGGCTCGATCCCGCCCCTCATGTAACCAAAAAAAAAAAAAGAAGGATAGATGATGAGGTGAGACTAGGAGCCGTATAATGACTGGAAGGAAGACGAAGATTTATACTTACAGAGTGGAATTTCTCAGAATCTCTATTAAGGAACGATCAGGGCACTGAGGAAGCCAGCGAAAGAAGCATGCAGTATATGGCGCCGGCCGGTTAGCTCCACAGGGAGTGTTTGAACATCGTCACTTTTTAAAGGAAAAGTGTATATTTTCTTACAAAAAATATTTTTAATTATTTACTTTTAAAATAGTTAATTTTAAATGATAATTTTTTGTAATAATAATGATTGATTTAAAAATTAAATTTAATATTATAACATTTAATAATGTTTTATCAATATTCAAGAGTTTAATATCATTATTTTTGTTAACTTTTTTAGGGTTCGAAAACTAAAAATTTACTTTTTAAAGTTAAGAAATCAAAATAAAACTTTATGTAAAATTAAAAGACCAAAAATATCATTTAGCTTTTTTAAAAATTATTTTTTCACAGATCAAAACAAATTATTTATTATATATATATTGTAAATTTATTTTTAAAATCATGGTTTAATTTTAATCTAAATATCTCTATAGTTAAGAACGGGGATAAACAAAATGCTTTCTTAAGAAAGTGGGCATTTTTTTATTAAAATACCAGTAAAATTATTTATTGAGTCTATTTTTAAATTGTATTATCTTATAAGCACTGGCACACAATTTTTTTTTTGCTGAAATACAAAATATTTTTGACGAAAAACAAACTGGAAATTGGGAGCCAAATAATATCTTATCACTGGTATCGTTCAATGACCTCATTGAATGTTCTTTTCGATCTTCCTCTACCTCTTTTTGTAAAACTCCATACTGTCTGATTTATCCTCTTCACCGGGGCATCTAATGGCCTTCTCTGCACAAGTCTAATCTAATGGCCTTCTCTGCACATGTCCAAACTACCTTAAGTGATGTTCAACCATTTTCTCTTAGATAGATGCCACACCGACTCTCGCTCTAGTATTTTCATTTCGAATCTTATTTTTTCTTGTATGACTACACATCCATCTCAACATCCTCATTTCTACTACCTCAACTTTGTGCTCTTGTTTCTCTTGTTTTTCCATTATTGCCCAACATTCACTACCATATAACATACCTGGTCTTATAGTAGTCTGATAAAACTTTTCGTTAAGCTTCTCAGATACCTTCTTATCGCAAATAACTCTGGTAGCCTTCCTCCACTTTAACCGGCCAGCTTGTATTCTATAAGAAATACCTCTATCAATTTCACCATCCTCATGTACAATGGATCCTAGGTATTTAAACTTTAATACTTGAAGAATGATATGATCCCTTGTCTTCACCTTCAAATCACCATTGCCTTGCCTTAACCAAAAATTGCAAAGCATATATTCTGTTTTGTTCCTGCTCAAGCGAAAACCTTTCGACTCTAAAGTCCTTCTCCATAACTCCAACTAGAGTTAATCTTTTCTTTTGATTCCGTCACGAGGACTATGTCATCTGCGAAAATCATGCACTTAGGGATTCCTTCTTGAATAAGCTTAGTTAGAACGTCCAGAACAATATTAAACAAGTAAGAACTCAAAGAAGATCCCTGATGTGGGCTAACCTTAATGGGGAAGTCCTTTGTCTCACCTTTAGGAGTTCTTACACTAGTGGTTACCCTCTTATACATATCTTGTATGGCTTTGATATAAGCAACTCATATACTTTTTTTTTCCAAGACCTTCCAAAGTACTTCTCTTGGCACATGATTATAAGCTTTTTCCAAGTCAATAGAAACCATATGTAAATCCCTTCTTTGACTCCTATATCTTTCCATTAACCCCCTTAGTAAATGGACTGCTTTAGTTATGGATCTTCCTGGCATAAATCCAAATTGGTTCTATGAAATAGAAGTTTTCAATCTCAACCTATGTTCAATCACTTTTTCTTACAACTTCATCGTATGGGTCATAAGTTTGATCTCTTTGTAACTCGCACAGTTTTGAATATTTTCTTTATTCTTATAAATAGGAACTAAAATGCTTTTCCTCTATTCATCCAGCATTTTCTTGGAGCGTAAAATTTCATTAAAAGGTTAGCCACAATTCACCCTCCTTGCCTAAACATTTCCAAATTTCAATAGGAATACCATCAGGCCCAACGGCTTTACCATGTTGTCTATTTTCTTGAGAGCTGCCTTAACCTCTCTGATACAAATCCTGTGGTAAAAAGCCAAATTCCAATCATCTTTGCTAATTAGCAAGTCTTGTGAGTTCTAAGTCGCACATTCACTTCCCTCATTAAATAACTTGTAAAAATAAACCTCACATCTGTCCTTAATATCACCAGCAATAACTAGAATTTTACCATATTTATCTTTTATACACTTTACTTGGTCAAAATCTCTCTTTTTTCTCTCTCTTTGCTTCGTAATCTTGTAAATATTTCTTTCCCTCACCTTTGTTCCTAACTCTTTATAAAAGTCCTCATAAGCTTTAGTACATACTTCATTCACTACTCTCTTCATCTCTTTTTTAGCTAAACGATACTCTTTCCAATTTTTTGCACTACTATACAAATGTATGGCTTTAAAACAATATCTTTTCTGTCTGACTTTCTCTTGCATACTCTTATCCTACCACAAAGTCTCCTTATCTCTTTGACTAAGACATCTAGATTCTCCCAAAATATCTTTAGCAACCATATGAACCCTCATAGTCATCTCTTCCCATATAATGCTCGTATTTCCCTGTAACTCCTAGATCCCTCTCTCTAAAAGGGTCTTTTTAAAAAACTCCCGCTTCTCACCCTTTAACTACCACCACTTGACCTTGGGGTTTACCACTTGATGATACTTTTATCTGATACTCTTAAAACACACATCAAAGATAAGTACTCTATGTTGGGAAGTCACCCCATCCCCAATAATTACTTTGCAATTAGTACACAGTCTTCTGTCCAGGTTCTTAACTAAAGAGAAATTAATATGTGATTTTGAGGCTTCACTCTTGTACGTGATTAAATACTTCTCTTGCTTCTTAAAATAAGTGTTGACAATCTTGAAATTGTATGCAAGAGAAAAATCAAGAATAGATTGTCCTCTATTGTTAAGCTCCCTAAAACCAAAACCACCATGAGCCCCAGCAAATTGTCCTGCTTCTTTGCCGACATGTCCATTAAGATCCCCACCAATAAAATTTTTTTTCTTCAAGTGGTATGCTTTGAACCAAGCCCTCCAACAAAACTTATCTTTAAGTTGTGCCTCTACCCCAACCTAAGGTGCATAGGGATTAATGATATTGATAGTATCCTTTCCAATAATTACTCTTAAGGATATTATTCTGTCCCCAAACCTTTTAACCTCCACCACATTCTTTTTTCATGTTCCATCAATGATGATACCAACACCATTCCTTGCACTCACCTTTCCTATGCACCAAAGTTTTATAATCTCCAAATTCTGCAAAAATTTCTCTAGCCCATTTAGTTTCTTGGAGCCACAAGATGTTAATCCTTGTGTCCCTCATAACTCCTACTATATTTATAGATTTCTCACTCAAAGTCCCAATATTCCAAGTGCCGAATCTAATCTTGTTCTCATGAACCAACTTCTTTAGCCATCTCTGTCCAAAAAAATGCAGTAGCTCTTGCTCATTTAACACTATATCCGGGCAAAAATGTAGTGGGTCTAGCTCACTTCTCACTATACTTGAGCTATACAGCGTGTTATTTCTGGGCAACAATCTAGCAGTAGCATAATTACTTCATTGATCCATGTTCATGAGATTTGATGAATTTTTACATTAGTTGTCAAGGGCCTAGCACAATCCTCCTTCGTAATCCAAGCTAATATGCCTTAATTATTGTTACTTGTATGATCCTTTGGAATTGCAAATATAGGCGGCTTATTTGGGAAATGACAGTTTTTTAATGTAAATAGATGTGCTGGCTTCTGTGTTTGAGCTTTTATATTTAATGCATTCTTATCAAGCTTATTATATCAACTTATGCTTGATCTTAAATGCATAAATATAATTACAGAGGTCTATTTTTTTGCTCTTCAACTTAGAGTCTCCATATTTTTGTTGCTTTATAGCCCTCTTACATACAATTTTTCAAATTTCCTATGTATACGCTCTTGGATCATTTGATGCTTGATTTCAATCCTTATTTTTTAATCTGAGAAAATGGAGATTGATGTCTACTTATAAATGTGGGATAATCAAGATTAAT
Organism: Neltuma alba; assembly: GCF_004799145.2. NCBI lineage: Eukaryota > Viridiplantae > Streptophyta > Magnoliopsida > Fabales > Fabaceae > Neltuma > Neltuma alba. The sequence continues at coordinate 18,516 of NW_021637569.1, read as the reverse complement.
GACTATTTACAAATGTGAAAAAATTGAAATTGATGCCTCCTTATAAATGTGAAAAAATGGAGATTGATGCTTATTTACAAATATGAGAAAATCGATATTGTTGCCTATTTGTGAATGTGGGAAAACTGAAGTTGGTGCCTATTTACGAATGTGAAAAAATTGAGATTGATGCCTCCTTATGAATGTGAAAAAATTGAGATAATGCCTCTTTATGAATATGAAAAAATTGAGATTGATCCCTATTTATGAATGTGGGAAAATTGAAAATCGAGGATAAATAAGATTCACCAATCTCAAACAAATTGTATACTGATGTTCTGATTTCTGGACCATACAAAAATAGGTGTTCTCGATATAGGACCCTAAAATATGTGATTTTTGTTAGCTGGATTGGGTGCTAGCTTGCCAATCAATTTCCTGTACGTATATCAGGAGGTAGCCATTATTTTATACCTAACTGAAATATGAAATCATGTATTTTTTTTCAATAGGCGTCTGTTGGTCAGATCATACAATCTTTTTAACACAAAACAGTTTATTTACAGCATCTTCTAAGGGAGCTGCCGTCCTCTCCCGTTCCAACATCACGCTGCATTGCCTTGTTGGAGGCGTATAGTGAGTTAGGCTTTGAGTTCAATCTTCTTTAAATCCATGGTTTTAGTAATAATTTTTCCGTCAAATAGTTTTTAATTTTTAAACACTGCTGCATGCTGTTATTCTTTGCTTATGAAACTGCTGAAGCATGGTTGAACTTTTCTTTGGCTGACATTACTTACCATGGTGAGATGCCCATACATCCCATAATCACCTTATATAACTAGCATTGGAATTGATTTTTCTTTTGTGAAGTTCACTTTTCAACAGCCTGCCTTATATCTGTGTTGCTGTCATATTTGAAATCTTTGTCACACTTGCATTTATGGATCCAGAGTTTTGCTTTTGAATCTCAGTCATGTGAGGTTCCTTTTCTTGTTGAACTTGCAGTTTATGCTTTGTTTAACCGTTATTCAAATGCAAATTTTCTTCTCTATGAGACAGTTGTGCCACATGTTACTTGTCTCATAGCATATTGACTGATCTACTTGAATATGATATGTAAACTGCCGGGATTGAGCCATCCAATATGTCTAGTACCATAACTTTTTTTTTTCCCCTTGTACTTTCAACTGTAATCTAGTGTTGTTCAGATCAGTTTAGTTCTTAAAATGTGAATCTGAGTAAGTTTGTGTCATTCTTTACTGCTTTATTTTACAAGAAATTGATTGGAAGGAAGACAGGATCAATGCAATGTGCTCTGCTAGACTGCTATACTTGGCACACGCGAGACCTTTCCAGAGCCAAATAGACGTTTGTTAGAGAGGTCATCTTCATATTTCCTTCTTGCTTTCCCCACTTTCTCTGCTAGATCCATTATTGATGATATATTACCATGCTTTTCTTCAGTTGCATTATCTTCATAGTACTTTTCTCATTTCTAATTTACAGGGGAGTTATGATCAAAGTTTTCATGATAAAGATCTTACATAGAATTAACATTCACAAAAGTTTAGTTATTTAACATTCACAAATAAGCATGATATTATCAAAATCTCCTCATACACTAACAACACAAGTCATCAGTCACAACTCAAGATAAAAGCATAATAAAATAATGATTACTGTTTTCAATGATGTTTGGAATATTTGAATATTTCAAATATGATGAAATAACGTTGCTGGCACCCTCTGAGGGGGGGGGGGAATATTACAGGATTGAAAATGACTGTGCAATCCTATGTGTCCTATGTGTCATGATCTATCTAGATCATGACCATTGTCCTATCTTGTCCTATCTTGGAAGAAAACAATTTTCCATAGCTTTCCTGTAGGACAACCAAGATCTCAATCCTGACTATTCATGGTAATGATCTTGAGATTAGCATTTTCTCTCCCAAAGAAGGGTTGGATAATTAAAAGAATAGGACTTGTAAGGAACAAATACTAGTAACTTTGCTTGACAGCAACCTGTGTGTGGTTGAAGTTTTAATGTTTTGTAAGAGGTTTATAGAGCTAGATGTAGGTTGGAAAGACTTTTTGATGTCTCTGATGAGTATGGAGCTTTCTCTGGGAATCTAGGGGCTTTGAACTTTGATTGAGGCTTTAGAAGTACAGCATTCTATATTACTGCTGTTTTTGGGTTCTAGCTGGAGCTTAATGCAATAATATTCAAAAGATGCAAGTCCTTTTGAGATGTGGAGGGATGAGTTGATCCCCAGATTGAAGACGGTGAGAGTGAGGATTCCACTGATGACGATAATATAGATGTCAAGGCCAACCGTTACCATGATGCAGAGAATGAAATAGTGGTACAGTCCTTTAAAAACAGTTTTCAACCGTAATATAGAAATACAAAAAATAAGCATGTGAGAAAAATTTTAATTCGAATTCCATGCATAAGTACTTTTGGGGATACAACATTGAGAGGGTGAGATTTTTTTTTTTAAGAGTTAAGGTGCAAATTTGTCTCCAAAAGTTTAAAATCATAATAATATCATCTTATACTGTTAAAAATATTAATGGTCGATGATATTAGTTTATTGACACTAAGGGAAAAATTTAGAGCAGATGAAATTCAATTAAGAAATAGCAAGAAACCTCAAACTAAAACAAACAATAGGCACAAACTGCTCAAAAAATTATATGACGGAGACAAAATTGGTCAAGGCATCTTGTATTAAGAACAAAAGGGGAATGTTCTAACACATCGTCATCGATGTGACACAGGTTCAAGCATAACTCAATTAAAATTGTCAATAATAATGCAGGAGTTTTGTAAAATCTAATGTTGTGAAATTCCTTTTGAAAATCAAGTCATTTATTGGTTGACAGTTTTAAATTCCATTCCATGCTATTTAAACTCCTTCCGCGGTCTGTACTAGTTATAATTAATGTTTAAGTTTCAAATCATTTTGATGACGATGTTCAATAGGGAGGATTAAATTTACAATTTCCCAGTTATTAAGGTTTTTACATGTCATTAGGATACAAAATTGAGGTGAGTTTACAATTATTATTTAAACTGATATTTACAGTTTATTTTAGAAAAATTTGTCCGAAACTTCTCCATAATCTTTTTTTATTTATTAAAAAAGGTACTTGTGTTTATTGCCTTTCAATGAGGAAGCCATGAGTTATCAACCGAACCGTTGCTTTCTGCTTTCCTCTTTAAACATAACTGAGCGTACCAATAATTTCTCACTGTCAGTAATAATGGTGAATGAGGACACGAAAGTTTCGTAGTTGCCTTTTTTTTTTTTTTTAGATAAATTTCGTAGTTGAAAATTTTGGATCATATATGAAGTTTAATTTTTTTTCCCCCATTCTTTAGCCCTAGGCTGAAGATAATAATAAAATGACAAGAAACGAAGGAATATAAAGGATTCGAGTTCAATTCGTTACAAAATTACAAATGATAAAATATATATTTTTATAAGAATTAAGTGTGCGTGCCTGTGTGTCCAAATTTATAGAAAATGCAGCAATATAATGAGTGTATATTAAATTCGCACTGGAATTATTTCCTCAAAAGTTACCTCTCTCCATCGTAAATGTTGTAAAAATTATTCAAATACCGTTTGTTTGAATCTTAGCATAGTTACAATATAATGTTAAAATAGGTGCACAAAATTAGTACTAATAGCTAAAGCCAGGTTGGCTTAATTGGATGTAAAGCAATTTAGAAATTACTTCAAATTAGGACAAACTTTTACATTCTTATATTTAGGGGTTTAAGTCTCTTTTTGGTACCAACCTCTTTCAAATTTGTCAATATTATGTAGGTATCTTTTAAGGTTCTCAGAGATATTATAAAGTCGAAAGAGAATACAACGTATAAGGCCAAAATAATTATAAAAAAAAAAAAGAAACAGAGAGGATATGACATTGCAAAATTATATTGGGCTCCCTCTTTCTCCCTTTCCTTTAAAAAATCGTGCAACTTCAATTCTATAAAAAAATTATCCTAAAAATTTTGAGAAGGTTCAACTATCTAAAAAATAATTCGCAAACTTTTAACTCTAAAATCCTCATCAAATTTTTTTATTTAAATATAAGAGATAAATAATTTTTCTATAAAAATTTAAAAAATTAGTTAAATTAATAATTTGTAATAAATACATATAATGCCCCCTTTAATTTTTTTTTGTCAACACCCATTTAATCCATTTGTATTGAAAATCATGTCCATTTGTAAAAAGCTCTTTTACTATGTATAATTAATAGAATTGTTTGGGAAAAAAAATATAAATTTAGGGATAAAATTGATTGATATCTTTATATATATATATATATATATATATATATTTATATATTAACACACTCTCTACCTCTATTATTTTAAAGGTGCTTGCTAACTCCGAGATGCAAATCTTTGATGAAGTAGCCTTGTAGGGTTTAACATTTTAAGACCAACAATGGCGATTAGCCTATAGATTATGATATTTTGAATTAAACCTGCGTCTTGCTTGCCAGATCCTAAACCTGACTATCAAACAGAACCTTGATTGATAATTATGGAGAAAAAGTTTGGATTAGGAATATATTTGGGATAGTGACTAAATTCAAAGAAAAAGACCTGTCATTCACAATGGCAGATCTCATTTCTTGTCCATACTACTCCTATTCTCTATTATTTTTTTAATGCCTCGATTCTCTGCCATAAGGTTTAAAGTAAAGAGCCTCACATGTCATGCTTTAGCCACAATTATGACTTTCCCTACCTTCTCCCTCAAACCCTACTTTTTTAAAATTAATTATATATAATTTCCTAAACTTTAGATTATATACATATAATTTCAATTCACTAATATAATGTAATATAAACAGTGAGTTTGCCTTTATACATATAATATAAAGTTTAGAAAAATGACTCAAGTTTTGCATTTGTATCAATACTCAAGAGACTTACTCCTCCGATCCTTAATATAAGACTTATTTAAGTAATTTGATAGGAAGTTAGGTAAGTTAGTTAATTATAACAAAATATGACATGTTTTTCCTAAAACACTATAACTATCTTTCTTAATATTCTCCCTCCTTCTTCTACTTAATTATAATTGAAGGAGTACTATAGGAGTAATTTAGGAAAAATTGATAAATATAAGAAATAGGTCTTATATTTAGGAGCAAAATTAACTCAATAATTAGGTCTTATATTAAGGACCGGAGGAGTACTTATTTTCTCCCATTGAGCTATCTGATGAGATTCATTTTTAGGTTTAAAAAAATGTTACAGAAATGGAGGAAAAGGGTACGTTAGAATGGTAAAGAACAAAGGCCATTTATCCCTTATCAAGGTTTATGAAAAGGGATCGCAATTAAAAAAAAAAATTATAATAATTTTCATTGATTTGTAAAAAAATTATGATTGAGTACCAAGATAATCGTAAAAAGCCATGTGAAAGAAATGGTGTTCACATGATGTTATATTTGAGCTATAAAGGACATCATGTGGGGTAACAATTAGTGTGAGTTTTATTAAAGATTGAGATAAAAGACTTCATTAAAAGGAATCATCTACATTAACGATCATCCTTGGCTCCTTATTTTGTTTCGCTTAGTTCTGGCCAATCTAATTGAGTACATGCAATATGTAGTTGGTATAAAATCTTGATTTATAATGATATAATTTGTATTAAAAAGTCAACTTCTTTCACATATTTACTTTGGAGGTGTTTGGTAACTCCTAAAACCATTTTAAAAAACACTTTTATGTAAGTGAAGATAAAATTTTTCTCACGTACTCACCGTATACACCATATATATAATCACTTCTAAAACGAGCTAATCCTAACAAGCAATTATTCTAACTGAGCTAAGATTTTTATATGAGAAAGAATAAGAGGAAATGTATTCATGATAAGTTTAAGAAGAGATAAGTTAGAAATGGTTTAGAAATAAAAATTTAAAAATACATCATAAAATTAAAAAGAACAGAATGATGAGTCTCTTCAATTATTAAGTGATGGGTTTGCAAGTGTGATTGTGAAATTGAGGGGAATATATACATATATAAATATATCTCCTTATTTATATATTCCATCATCATCCATTCACGGGTCGAATAGGAAAAAGGCAAGAAAGAGCCACTAGCTGTCAAAACATGTTCTGTGTAACATAAATTAAACCACGTTGTCTTATTATTTCTACGTCTCTTGTCCTTAAAATGCTGACATTTTGGACTCTCCAGCTTTCCTTCTTTGCAATATCTTATTGATTTCTAAATTTGATTTCAGCATTTTCCGTGAATCCAAACCCATCAAGGCGGTGGCTGAGATGATGATTCTGTCGTTTCTTTCTCATAAAAATTCTTTTTACTATTTACTGTTCATTATCAATTATGACGTGAAATTGGGACATAAAATTAGGCATAAGTTTATTTACTCATTTTCTCTAAGAGGATATGTTACATATAAACTAGATTTTATATTTAAAACTGAAGGTAGCAACCTTTATAATTGGGTAATTTTTATTTGTCTGTGACTATGTTTTCGTTGTTTTCAAGTTACAAGATTTATTAAACAGAGCAAAGTAAAATGTAATATATTAATAGATAAATAAAATTCAAACATCAAATGCAACTAGCTCCCTCATATTATAGTACTCTCTCGGGTTTTTATTATAAGCTTCAAAGACAAATAATAAACAATTAGTTAAAATTAGTTAAAAACAATAAATATATTAAAAATATACTTTTATTTTTAAATATGCCCTTATAATAAATGAAAAAAAATGATAAAAGAGAATGTATGAAAAAAATGTGATAAGAGAGAAATAATTAAAAACAATATTAAAAAAAAGTATATTAAATATTAAGACAAACCTAAATTGAAGCTAATAAAATGGACCATAATTCTTTTCAAATTTAAAGCTTATAAATAAGACTAGAGGGAGTAACTTATAATTTTGTTTTGTACTACCTCTCTATAAGATCTCGTTTGCAATCATTATAATTAGGAACGGAAGTAATACATTGAAAGGTTTTAAACCCCTGACTCATATGTATAATCATAATACTTCACTTCATCCTAACCAACTGAGTTAGCTAATTCATATTCAAGCACCATCATCATGTCGCACATGGGTGGGACTCTACTAACTTGATCTCTTTCTATTACAAGTGGCAAATATGTTTACATAAATTAAATTTCGGAACTCACCAATGCAAATATATTTGCCTTAAAAGTTTAAAGTGCACTTACAAAAATATTTACAAATTACACATCTTTTAAATATACGAGGTGCATTTTAACCGATAAGATTAATATTTGTTGACTTCTTGCATGGATTTTTTTTTTAATAATATAGGGCTCAAATCCAAATCTATATTTAAGAGTTTTTGAATCATTTTCACTCTATATGTGACTGTTTTATATGATTTCTATTAACAAGTTTCACAATTTTAGTTAAACGCAAGGAGTCCATGATGAATGAAAGTAAGTAAGAAAAGCCTACAAACCAGGGGATATAAAAAAAGTACATAAATATTGCCACTAATTACTACGAAAAAACATGTACACCGCCCTTAAAAATCTCATGAAAATCCTTGAAGTCAATCAATCATAATAAAAGATGAACTAATTTAATTGCAACTAGCAGCACAGTGAGATTCATAAAAATGACAAGTCTCTATCCGTCCGTGACTCCATTATCCTATATAACTAGGGCGTCACCCTCTAGGGTTTCCAACAGTTCTTACTCACTACTTTCTCTGAAGCAAGCAAATCGGTGAATGATTCAGTTCATCAATGGCGAATCATTCTACTGTATCAAATCTCTTCATCTTGCTCTTGAACTTGAGCTCATTGCTCACTGCTTTTGCTTGCCCATATTGCCCTTACCCTTCTCCAAAATACCACCCTCCTAAAGTAGTCAGGAAGCCTCCTGTTCATCGTCCTCCTCCTCGTGGTGGAAGCCCTAATAATAAGCCTTGTCCACCACCGTCTTCTTCCCCTAAACCTCCTCATCACGGCAAGCCGCCCGTCGTTAAACCGCCGTACGGTCCAAAACCACCGCATCATCAGGTCCCAAAACCTCCCCATCATCATTACGTTCCAAAACCTCCTCATCATTCTTCACCGCCGTATGTACCAAGACCACCGGTTGTGAAGCCGCCACATGTCCCAAAACCACCTGTTTACCCACCTTATGTCCCAAAGCCACCGGTTGTGAAGCCACCAAATGTCCCAAAACCACCTGTTTACCCACCTTACGTCCCAAAGCCACCGGTTGTGACCCACCAAATGTCCCAAAACCACCTGTTTCCCCACCTTATGTCCCAAAGCCACCGGTTGTGAAGCCACCAAATGTCCCAAAACCACCTGTTTACCCACCTTACGTCCCAAAGCCACCGGTTGTGAACCCACCAAATGTCCCAAAACCACCTGTTTCCCCACCTTATGTCCCAAAGCCACCGGTTGTGAACCCACCAAATGTCCCAAAACCACCTGTTTCCCCACCTTATGTCCCAAAGCCACCGGTTGTGAACCCACCAAATGTCCCAAAACCACCTGCTTCCCCACCTTATGTTCCAAAGCCACCATACGTACCTCACCCACCAGTTGTGAAGCCGCCTTCGCCGCCACCATATGTGCCTAACCCGCCGGTTGTGACGCCACCTGTGAAACCACCACCGTATGTACCTCCGATCGTGACACCACCTACACCACCGGTAGTAATAAATCCCCCACCTATAGTTACACCTCCATCTCCGCCATCTCAAACACCATGTCCACCACCACCACCATCATACGTGCCGCCATCACCGCCAGCGCAACCCACTTGTCCTATCGACAGTTTGAAGCTAGGGGCGTGCGTGGATGTGCTTGGAGGTTTGATCCACATCGGAATTGGAGAGAACGCTAAACAAGCATGTTGCCCTGTGCTTGGAGGGCTTCTGGACCTAGACGCCGCCGTGTGCCTCTGCACCACCATTAGGTTGAAGCTTCTTAATATCAATATCGTCCTTCCCATCGCTCTTCAGATCCTCATTGATTGTGGCAAGGTTCCTCCACAAGGGTTTCAGTGTTTGCCCAACTAGTTAACAATGTATGTATAATACATATATTAATACCCATCTCATCATATCTATATTTTGTTTTAATTTATTTCCTTTTCTCCCGTTATCAAACTTAAACTTGAGTTATATATAAAGTTATAAGCAAGTAATATATAGTTGGTTTGGCTTTGTTTTGCAGGGATTGGATCGCTTTCACATCAAATAATCGATCGATTTGTCTGAGAGATAGTTGGTGATTGAAGAAACGGACTAGTGTTTTTATTTTTGGTTATTTAAGACGTACATCAAATCGATGTGCAGGAGAAAAAAAGTGTACTTCGTATGAATGAAACATTTGCTTGCGTTTGTCGTAGAATGTTATTTTACTACTGCTCATAAAAAATCCCGGTTCAATGAATTGTGAGAATCATATAAAGATTCTTTTTATATAAAGATGTTTGTCTTTTAGCTTCTCTTGGGGTGTGCGTGGGATTCGGTCAGTGTAAAGTTAAAGTAGTAAACCCGTGAGCGCTTTGGAATTTGGAAATTGCATGAGAACGTGAAATTCACTTTTTCTTTTTTTAAATTTCTAATTCTGGTATAAATTAAGACCTCAAATCTCAACATATGATCGTCCTGTCTAGTTGGCCAGGAATAATTTTCAAATAAGCTAATCATTTAAAAAGCTAAAAAGTCAGTCGCAAAATTATCACTAAATCTATTTTTTAAAATTATCAATTCAAATTAGTTTTATATGACAATTTTCAAAAATAATTGTCATGACTTGGGTCGTTCACGAAAAAAAAATATATATTTTTCAGTGACCTAGAAATCAATCAAGTTTATTATAAAATAACCTAGAAATATCAATAATCAATGATACTACTGGTCTAATATACAAAAACAAATTTACATGTTATAATTTATTAATATATTCATCAATTTGATGATCAGATTAATAGTTAGCTCCACTATATGATACGCATTCTGGATCTGGAAGAAAGAAAAGTTAACCATGTGTCGTTGCCTCCTTGGTGCATTTTTCTTGCCAACAAATTGAAATGGGCGTTTCCCAATAACTACTATTTCTACAATTCCTAGAACTAGAAGGTACATACAATGTGCACAATGCGAGTATTACATGTTAGATATTATATAATTGATGCATTTGCACGTAACTAGCTCTAGGAATGTGCACCAAATAAAAACTAAGCAGAGATTTGTGATTGGAATCAATCATATTGATATTAATACAAGTTGGCATAGATGGCCTCCCCAAAAAAAAAAAAATCAGTATTTATAAAATTTTCGAAAGCTAATTATAATTCATATTCATATATCAATTTTTGTACCAAAGACGTTATTGATAGTTTTTATAGAAAATAATAAAGAGTCTTTTACTATGTAATATGAAAAATAATAGTTTTATGATTTAATTCTTAAAAATATTTATTTATGAATTCATTCTTCTACGTATGAAAGAATATAGGGCTTTTTTAGTTCATTATTTTTAATTAAAAAATATTTTTGGAAAAAACACTCATGAAAAAATTTAACATGTTCGAGTTTTTCTAAATAAAAATATAATTTTTTATTTTTTTTAAAATAATTAGTATATGCGAATCAATATTGACGAAAATAAGGAATATATATGGAGATATTATAAAATCTGAAAATTAGTAAACAAGAAATCATTTTTATGATCATAAATAAATGTGAAATGATTTTTAGAATAAATTAATTTTCATAAAATTTCTAAAAAATGAAAAATCATGATTTTTAAGCTAAAAGAACAACCCCATCCTTTGTATTTGTCCGTCTTCTCAGGCGAAAAACGCGTCTTTGCACTTTACTTTAGAAATCATCTATCCATTTTTTGTATGCGCTTTTCCAAATAGTTTGGGCCAACGAAGTTGATTAATGACCCAACCAATCGTAACATGGGCGGTTTGTACCCGAAAAGATAGTGCCTGGCCCAATTTGTTAACCCAACCGATCTTTCTTGGCGAAGAAGAAGCAGCACCTTTTTTGTTCTCGGAGCCATTATTGTCTTCTCCAGTGCGAAGCCAGCTGCGGAGTTTCTTGATTTACCGAGAAGAATATCAGGTAAGATCGTCTTCTTGGCTTACATTTTCTTTGTTTTCCTGGGTTTTCATCTTTTTCTTTCTGTTGATAACGTTGATTGTATAGTTTGCTTCTAAAGACAAATGTGCGAGGATAATTTTCTGTTTCTATTTACTGTTGAAAGCTTTCTGGATGCTGCTTGCTTTTCTATTTTAATTAGGGTCGGTTTGAGAGTAAGGCAATCCCTGTTATCGATCTGATTAATAGAGTATGAAGGGACGCACTTAACGTTTAGTGCAACCGCAGTCGACTATTTTTTCTAATGAAAATTTGGGCATTTTATCTTTGAGGCCCGTTTAGTGGGGAAGTAGCCAAGCACTAGAATTTTAGTGCTTGAGTTATGTGTGTTTTGGTGCAATTGAGTAATCACTTTATGAAACCTAGGCCTTCTTGTTTGGAGAATCTTCTACGGGATTTCATTCTCCTGGTATGTCGAGAGTTTTGTGTTTTCTTTTCCTTTGTGTTAACCTTATTATACATACAAAAGTTCAATTAAAATTGAGTTCATTCTTATCTGGGACTTCTAGGGTTGAAGTCTTAGTTCTGTTGCAGGGCTTAGATTTTGAGGGCTCTGTATCCTATGTTCCTCACAGCCAATAATTCGACTGATAAATTTTAGAAAGTCAGTCGCAAAGCTATTTTTTCTTCAGTATTCTCTTTCAGTCTTTTGTTTCTTTCGGTTATTTTACTAAAGCTTTCAGTCCACAACATCAAACCATTCCATTAGTGCATGCCGAGTGGCAGCCATGAGATTGTGATTTCTCCAGCTTCTCATATCAACTGATTAGATCTCTGAACCAGCCTTTGTACTGTTGTTTATTGAAGGAATTTAGATTATTTAGGAGTTACTTCTGTGTTCAGGGCTGCCAGTGTGTTGAAAAATGGTGCTTTGGAGTTATATTGGGCGGGTGATATAGCTGTTGATAGTTAGCTTAATGTCTAACATTTTTTTTTTTTTCAATTTGTGGGGGTGAAAATGGGGAGGTATTTCTCTTTCTTCCTTTTTCTTTTTAAATCTAAATTTAAAGCTAAGCTTTGAATATAACACCTTGGTTGTTGAGTGTTAGTTATTCCATGGCATGGTCCTGTGTTAAAAGCATCTTGGATTTGGTGGCTCATGGATTGGATTTATGGAAGGAGATGGGTGTTCTGTAGGATAAATTTCTATAAAACACAAGCTTCAATTATTTCTACGTGGGAGCTAGGTAACACCTTTGCGGAGTGATGTGTCCTCTACTTATTATGCCAAGGACAGTCCCTTTTTCATTATTTAAAAAAAAAATCCTTTTTCCATATTGGTGCATTGGGAAATGTTGAGAATTTGAACTTGGGATCTCTGCAAATTTATACTCACCTAGCCACTTAATTCAAGCTCTAGCAATAAAAGACATGCCTGCTTATTTATATCAGATTTTGACAAACTACTGTTAAATCCTATCTTTTTCCAAGAAGCATCTCCTACTTCTGAGTCGCTAGTAGCAAAAAGAAGGCCATTAAGCTTGTGGTTTGAGCCTTTGAGGATGCGAAATTTCTTTCTCTAAGCTAGATATATGAGCGAGAAAATGGCTAGATGTGTCGAACTTTATTATTGAGTCCCTTGGACTCTTGTGTAAAGTGAGGAGCCTCTTTTCAATGGGTGGGAAAATGGCTAAATGGGTCGAACTTTAAGTGCTAGTTTCACTCTATGAAAATTGGTGGCAAGTGGCAGCCATCCAAACTTTAGATCCACCCCATTGTACATGGATCATTAACAGTATTAACTCCTAACCAAGGTAAGTAAGATATTCCTGCTTCCCTTTTTTATTGGTTTATCTTGCCTTATTTATTCTTGAATTGTTCAAACCCAGATTTTGAGGCCCATGACATTACTTGGAAAAAAAAAAGTGGAAAGAAAAATCTGATGGAAATGACTGAAGCTTTGGCTATCGTAAGATCTAATGCTTTCATGGTTCTGAAACAAGGAAAATTTGACATCAAAATTATGTGTAACATAAAATATATCCTGGTGTATATTTATAGTAGCGAAGTCTACTGCAGCGGTCATTGATGCTCACCTAGTAATTATTAGAATTGGTACTGATGTTTTACCCGAAGGGGTGGGGGACTTCCAATATGTATAGACTTTTTCTTCTTTTTTTTTTTCATACTGTGTTTTACTTGTTATATTTTGTTAATTTAGTTTATGGTCCCCCCCCCCCCCCAGGGGGGAACCGATGGTATGTCATGAAGAGATCACAATATCTAATGTTAAAGCAGTTTGTTTTACTGATCAATATTTTTAATTTTTAATTTTTGATTTTCAATCCCTATTTTCCTTCCTTTTAGATTTGAATTAATAGTGAGAGATCAATATGTCTCGAAGATATGATAGCCGTACAACAATCTTCTCTCCTGAAGGCCGTCTTTACCAAGTTGAGTATGCAATGGAGGCTATTGGAAATGCAGGTACTGCTATAGGGATCTTATCTAAAGATGGGGTTGTCTTGGTTGGGGAGAAAAAGGTAACATCGAAGCTTCTGCAAACCTCAACATCAACAGAGAAGATGTATAAGATTGATGACCATGTTGCCTGTGCTGTGGCTGGTATAATGTCTGATGCCAACATCTTGATCAACACTGCTAGGGTCCAAGCACAACGCTACACTTATGCTTACCAAGAGCCCATGCCAGTTGAACAGTTGGTTCAATCTCTATGCGATACTAAGCAAGGTTACACGCAATTTGGTGGTCTCAGGCCATTTGGAGTCTCATTCCTATTTGCTGGCTGGGACAAAAATTATGGCTTTCAACTTTACATGAGTGACCCTAGTGGAAATTATGGTGGTTGGAAGGCTGCAGCTATTGGTGCAAATAACCAGGCAGCACAATCAATACTCAAGCAAGATTACAAGGATGATATCTCAAGGGAGGATGCTGTGCAGCTTGCACTCAAAGTTCTTAGTAAAACTATGGACAGCACAAGTTTGACCTCTGAGAAACTTGAACTTGCTGAGGTTTTCCTGTCACCTTCTGGGAAAGTGAAGTACCAAGTTTGCTCGCCTGAGACGCTGACTAAGCTGTTGGTGAAGCATGGGGTCACGCAGCCACCTACAGACACTGCCTAGGTAGTTGGCAGTTCCATAGTTAGCACAGTTTAAATTACTCTCATTAGCCTGGACTTCGGATTACCTATGCCTTTCTGCCTAGTTGACTGGAGAGGATCTGTAAGGGAGAGATTGGAAGGACAGTTGAGCTCATTAGGTCTTTCTCTCCCAGATGGGCCTCACCTCACCTTCTTTATCTCTCTTATTCGGTCCTCCTCTGTCGTAAAGGTCGAAAACACTTTCTGTAATGCGCTTTCGGAAGGTCAAATGCTACTATTCCAAATATGTTTCAGAACTGTAAACTTGTAATTTGTTGGTGATGCTGATGCTGATGCTTTTGGATTTAATGTTTCTCAGAAACTTTTTCGACGCATTTAATCTACTTCATTTGGGTTTACTCATTTATTTGGGTGAGTTCTTAGGATTCAAATGCTCCCATAAGGAAACCTATGGTCCTGTTTGATACAAAGTATTGAGAATTATAGGTAAGGATTAGGATTGGGATTGAAAAAAACCTATTAAAAGAGTATTTAATCTGAGGAATTGTTTGTTATTTGGTATTCTCTAATCCCATTTACTTGGGTTTATTCAATCCTAAGTAGCAAGTAATCATTCATATTAAATACTTTTTTAATGGGTTTTCTCAATCTTAATTCTAATTCTTACTTCTCATTCTTAATGTTTTATATCAAATGGGACCTATGTGTCTGGAAGCTTTTTTTGCTGACAAAATTCTTTTTTTCATTAACATATAGTGTCTATTGTATTTTTTAATTATAACTTAATAAACTTCTTAATTGTTTTTAAAATGCAAATATTAGAAATTATTTTCAAATGGAATAGCAGATCCAAAGGATGTGGGTGTGAGACGACCAACTCTGTTTTTTCGGCAAGCCCAACACTCCAATCCTTTTTATCCAAAGAGGTAACTCATATTGTTGGTAGTTCTTGATAGCATAATAAAAAGTTTTATACTCCTCCGATCCTCAATATAAGACTTATTTAACTAATTTGATTAGATTAAAAAAGTTAACCAAGTTAATTAATTATAGGAAATGTGACACGTTTTCTTAAAATACCATAATCATCTTTCTTAATACCCCTCTTCTTTTTCTACTTGATTATGGTTGAGGGAGTATCTATAGGGGTAATTTAGAGAAAATTGATAAATATGAGAAATGGTCTTATATTTAGGACTAAAATCAATTCAATAATTGGGTCCTATTTAAGAACCAGAGGAGTACCGATGCTTTTATATCATGTACAGATTTTTTTTTTAATCTTTTAACGTTGAAGGATTGTATTTCTTTTGGGTCACACTGAAAGTAATGTCAAAATCCATGTACAGCCCATTGATGCTAAAACAGGACCAATGGGTCATTGATCCTTTCCCCATGTCTACCCCAGCTCTTAATAACAAAGCCATAAAAGAATTGTTTATTTATTTATCAAGGTAATGATACTACTTTTATCCAGTGCTAAAAAAATATAACAGAGAAGACATTGATGATAGGTCTTGGTCAATGGAAAAGAATCTTGGTCAAGAAATAGAAAAGCTTAGCAGCGTGCATAGGGATCTGAAAGCAGAGTGAGTGTCTAGAAATGGTGAAGGTTAGATTATAAAAGTGTGGAAGAGTGTAATAATGTAGAGCATGTTAATTGTTGTCAGATAAATGGCCATCCTGAGGTTTTGGCGTATTGCTGTGATGCGGCTCATATGGCCTAAGAGTAAAGTGGAAGCATAATTCAGATTGTGTGTCTGCTTCCAACAAAACAAAGCATAATGTGGAGTATTGGATTGGGGCCATGTGAGATGGTATCTATAAGCTTCGCCCAATAGCCTCCAATGTGAGATCATGAAATGCCCACTCTGTTTTGCATTGGGAACCACCCAATCCCCATCTATGACTTCTATTAACAATACAGCACAGAGATCCCTCCCAATTCATAGGCTTCCAAAATTTGGTTTATATTACTAATGATCTTGTAATCTAGTAATATAAAAGCTCTTTTATAAGTAGGAGGTCGTGAGTAGTATCCTACTTATAATTTCAGACAGTTAGTACATGTCTTTTATTGAAAAAAATGGTTCATATTACACTCCATATAAATACAAAGTCTACCATAATTGTGTTTATGGAATCATTTGCCCATCTTATTAAAGGGTGGGTTTGTGAGTTAGGTGAGTAGACAAAATGTTAGATGCTCTCAAAGTTTTAACATTTTTCATACCATATTCTATCTGCTGCAAGTTGGTTTGGTGATTGAAGTGTCATGTGTTTTAAGGACCCATCCTCACTTATCAATCCTCCTCACTCCGCATGACTCATCACTCTTCCCGTTGATCAATCAATTCTTTCGTTCTCACTCTCCCACCGACACCTGCCCTAACATAACGGCTAACGCCTCCCTTAAAACCCGCCAACTTTCCAATAATGAATTATGAAAATTTGTCCACAGTAAAAAAATTTTCCCAAACCAAAGAGTTAAGTTTAATAAAAAAAACTAGCTTCTCATAATACGACGAATTAAGATTTTAATCTCTATTAAGATATGTTTAGCATTCCATAGAGCCTTAACTAAGATTATCTCTAATAAGAAATACTTATACTTAGTAAAAATAAAATTCACCATAAATAGCGTAAATAAGATGCTATCAATATGGCGGAATTGTACTTCTTTTGTAAGCCATTGTTTATCATTTTCCTTACCTATAAAGTATTGTAGTTCTCTCTTTTTACAGCCGGAAAAGCTATACGGAATATTCATTTTTCACTGTGTTCGATGAAATTGCTTTTATGATGTCTCTTTTTCAAGGTGATAGATGTCCTGTCAGCTTCTCATGAAACGGAAACCAACATATACTTGCTAACAAATCCGTGGACCAATTAGCTAAAGTGTGTTTAATTGTTCATCTTTTTTCTCAAATTGAAACCAAAAGCTCTTGAAAGAAATGAGATAGAAATCCAATCAGCTAAAATGAGTTTAGTTGTCCATCTTTTTTCTCAAAATTGAAACCAAAAGCTCTTAAAAGAATGAGATAGAAATCCCTCACTCAACCTTAAGAAACGCAAGCAACAAAAGTACTTCCATGTCGTTTTGCAGTCTTCAACCCTGTACTTTGTATTTTCCCTTCTTTCAACTGTCAACCCTCTCTCTTTTATAGCTTCTCTGACCTCTCCTTATTCTGCAACCACCATCCACATGCTCACATCACATTTCTGATTTCTCTGTCAAATTCTCAAACACTTTTCACCCGCACTTTCCCACTCTGCATTTTCTCTGTTTCATGCTGGTTTTTCTTCTTCTGTAAATGGCTGCCCAACGTCTCTGTTTTTGCTTCTGCTTTTTTCTACTCTCTTGGTCCTTCTTCCTTCTTCATCACTTCAGCTATCTCCAAAGCTCAATTTCTCAGATCTCAAAGCTCTTATCGCCATCAAGAACTCTCTCACTCCCATTTATAACACCAGACATTCCTTCTTCTCCACCTGGGACTACACCTCACCGGACCCCTGTTCTTCCTTCTCCGGCGTCACTTGCTCTCTCTTACAACCTGCTTCCCTCCGGGTGACCATTCTCTCACTCGGAGACTCACCGGGGCTCGCCGGCTCTCTCCCGGCCGCCATCTCTGGGCTCACCGAGCTCACTCAACTCATCCTCTCCCCCGGCATTGTCACCGGCTCAATCCCCCCCGAGATCGGGAAACTCACGAAACTTCGAGTCATTTCCTTGCCCAGTAATCGCTTCACCCGGAGAATACCCGCCACATTCTCCTCCTTGAACAGCCTCCACACGCTTGACCTGAGTCATAACCAACTCACCGGGTCAGTCCCGCCGGGTCTTACCAAGTTACAGAGCTCAAAGTCCTCATATTAGCCTTCAACTCCGTCTCCGGTGAGTTGCCGTCAATATCCTCTCAACTCCTGCATCTGGATTTGAAGAACAACTTCCTCGCCGGACAGTTGCCGCCGTCGCTGCCGTCATCATCCCTCCGTTATCTTTCGCTGTCAAATAATCGCATGTGGGGTCCACTCAGTGGCTTGGCACCACTCACTGAGTTAACGTTCCTTGACTTGGGCATGAATCAGTTTAGTGGGCCCGTACCGGACCCACTGTTCTTCATCCCCACACTCTCTTCACTCTTCTTGCAACGGAACAATCTATCAGGTGGGATCCCACCAACGGCTCAGGGAACGTTAATCTCGACGTCGCCATCGTACGGCCAGGGATCAATCGTTGACTTGAGCCACAATTTTTTGACCGGAGAGTTATCGA